>NC_067398.1:181400553-181630553 GCF_016432865.1 Antechinus flavipes
CATAGATGACAAGTAATACAATATATGTTAAAAATAGTAAAAATATATGATAAATTCAATATAGGCATATACATTTATACAATTATCTAGCTGTACAAGAAAAAAATCAGATCAAAAAGGAAAAACAATGAGAAAGAAAACAAAATCCAAGCAAAGCATAATAAAAAGAGTGCAAACATTATTTGTGATCCACCTTCAGTTCCCACAATCCTTTCTCTGGGGTGTAGATGGCTCTGCCCATCACAAGATCATTAGAACTGGCCTGGATCCTCTCATTGTTGAAAAGAGCCACAAATTGATCATTGTATAATCTTGTTGTGCTGTGTACAGTGATCTCCTGGTTTTGCTCATTTCATTTAGTATCAGGTCGTATAAGTCTCTCCAGAGCTTTCTGAAATCATCCTGCTCGTCGTTTATGAACTTTTTTTTTTTTTTATTTTGATAACTATTTCAATAAAATTGGTTTCTTTTATGTTACTATGTCTTGTATTTAATCTTTTAAATATTATTTAGAGGAGTCCATATGTTTTACAAGCTATCAAATATGTCCTTGAAATATTAAAAAAAAAAAAAAGATTAAGAACCCCTAATGCATAGAGGAAGAAAGAGCCTAGGAAAGGTTTTCGGTGTCACTCATATTTGAGGTGGTGGGGTGATGAGCAAGATAAAGATTCAGTAAATTGGAAGGAGGTTGAAGAGAAACAATTAGACAGATCACTTTATTTTTCTGCTTGGCTTTATTTTAGTGAGAGACAAATAAAAATAGCAAATGGACTAAGTTCTAAGTTAATAATAGAAAAGCCAAAATACTAAAAAATAAATGAATTAACTAGTTTAAAACATATGAATGGGAATTTTGAACATCGTATGGAGTTTATTGATTTGGAATAATTACCTATTCCTCTATTGGTACCTATGAAAAATTATATATCATGCTGCTTATGAATTGGCAGATATTTTAATTAATGTTGGAAATGTCTTGTTCAAGTTCTTGATTCATGATAGACTCATGTCCTCACAAAAAAAATAATTAAACAATTTTAAAGAATATTTTGCATGATTGAGCATCTGTAGTTTTACAAATATTGGCTTAAGTCCTACCTCTGGCATATATTATTGATATGACCATGGCCTTAGTAAACTCTGAAAAAAATTAAGTTACAATTAAACTGTTGATCTGCCTTGGTGAAAGGAGTTTCCACAACATGAATTATCCATCATGGTAAAGTCCAAACCAAAAGCAAGAATCAACAAGAGTTGGAAGTAGAAGGGCAGAGAAAGGGAAAGAAATAGAGACAGCAGAAAGAGACGTACACACAGAGAAAGAGAGACAGACAGAGACAGAGAGTTTCAGACATTCTTACAGAGAGAGAGACAGAGTTAGAGAGAGAGAGACAGAGAGAGAGAGAGACAGAGACAGAGAGAGAGAGAGAGAGAGAGAGAGAGAGAGAGAGAGAGAGGCAAGAATAGAGAATAATAGCAGATGTAAAGAATTTGGACTTCACTGGTCATCCTGTCATCTAGGCGAGGGGGTGGGGAGGAAGGAGGGGAAAAATTGGAACAAAAGATTTGGCAATTGTCAATGCTGTAAAATTACCCATGCATATGTAAATAAAAAGCTATAATAACTTAAAAAAAAGAATTTGTACTTCATAGTCAGTATAACAAGAAGGGAAAAGTACATTAAAGACCAAATTAAATGTAAACAAAACAAATCATAGTTATCTTATTTAGGTTTTAAAAGAATAAACATATTAGTGAGATAAACTTTAGCTCAGTGAAACATGAATTTATTAAGTAAAACCAGAAACATAAGTAAACATTAAAACATAATCAAAGAGAATGGAAAGAATAAATAAAAAATAAAATTCAACAATTGGCTACATAGAAAATGACAAAATTCTCAAGTGTATTTCACTGATTAGGACATTAACACCATAGATGAAGATAACAACATATCTATTCTTGCCCATCATGTGTAACTCTCTTCCATGTCTTCCCATAAATTTGCCAAAAGGTTCCCACTCAATGTGTAAGATATCTTAATTGATTTCTCCTGACATGAAAATGCTAGCAAAGGAACATTCATTGATCCCTCCCCCTCACTATTAATCCCTCACTGTCACCACTGGTTATCCCATCTTATTTGTCATTCGTACATTTCCATGATGAGATCTTTTACTCCTGTTTCCTGCAAAGTCTCTTATTTTCATATATTACAGCTTTCTTACATGTTTCACATTCCTCTCCCTTGTCCCCAGTGTGCTATTTCTCTATCAGTTCCTCAGAAAAGATAGTGTTCCCTTACTTTACAATATTACTGGTATATAATTAACATTAATAAAGGGTCTTTATTTTCGATAGATATTTGAGATCATTAAAGCTTTTCTATTTCCTGAAAGTGATGAATTTGTGTGCTGCCCTGTCTATTGTGTTCAATTTGTTATTTATTTGAATTTTCTGTCCAAGTTCTATCAGTAGACTAATAGACAAGATCCACAAAAGTTATCCTTAGCACTTTTTGGAGATATTTACCCCTTTGGAAATTTGGTGAAATCTATGCACCATTTTCTTAAAAATAATGTTTTATGTAGTCAAAATAAAATACATAGGATTAAAAATGTGATCTCTGATACTGAAATAAGTTATCAAAATATTTCATTTTAAAAATTCACAAACCTCAGATGAGTTGTTATCTTCATCTAAACACCTTAAAAACATCTCTATACGTTTTCCAGTTATCAACACATTAGAATTTGGGCAACAGGTATCTTTTATCTAGTTTTTTTTTTTCTTTGTGACTGTTTAGCATACAAGTCTTTATAGGAGGCTCTGCATGTTCCTAACTGTTGTAAACAGCAATTGTTATCTGCAAAAAGAATCATTTATTGAATTTGACTATCTACAGAGAACCTTTAAAAATTTTTTGGATTCCATTTTGTGTTTCTTTTAACACAATGGCAAACATTGTTCCCATCTTTATTCTCTTTATTATCATCACTTTTTCATTGTCTCAAAGCACATATATGATCATGTTGTAGTATAAGCATAATGTTCCTTGATTTGATTTTAATGGTCTTGATGGTGAAAAAATAGTTATAATTTAATTTTTTTTCAGATCTTTTCCATTTCTGCTTATTCTCTTTCTAGTTCCAGTATGATATTCTAATATAAGTATAATGTTCCTACTCATCTTAATGGTGAAAAAAAAGTTTATAATTTAAAATGTTTTCAGATCTTATCCATTTTCTGGTTATTCTCTTTAAATTTTAATTCTTTTCTTTTTTTTAAATTTTTATTTAATAATAACTTTATATTGACAGAATCCATGCCAGGGTAATTTTTTTTACAACATTATCCCTTGCACTTGTTTCTGTTCCGATTTTTCTCCTCCCTCCCTCCACCCCCTCCCCTAGATGGCAAGCAGTCCTATATATGTTAGATATGTTGCAGTATATCCTAGATACAATATATGTTTGCAGAACCAAACAGTTCTCTTGTTGCACAGGGAGAATTGGATTCAGAAGGTATAAATAACCCGGGAAGAAAAACAAAAATGCAGATAGTTCACATTCGTTTCCCAGTGTTCTTTCTTTGGGTGTAGCTGCTTCTGTCTGTCATTTATCCATTGAAACTCAGTTAGGTCTCTTTGTCAAAGAAATCCACTTCCATCAAAATATGTCCTCATACAATATCGTTGTCGAAGTGTACAATGATCTCCTGGTTCTGCTCATTTCACTTAGCATCAGTTCATGTAAGTCTCGCCAGTCCTCTCTGTATTCATCCTGCTGGTCATTTCTTACAGAACAATAATATTCCATAACATTCATATGCCACAATTTACCCAGCCATTCTCCAATTGATGGGCATCCATTCATTTTCCAGTTTCTAGCCACTACAAACAGGGCTGCTACAAACATTTTGGCACATACAGGTCCCTTTCCCTTCTTTAGTATTTCTTTGGGATATAAGCCCAATAGAAACACTGCTGGATCAAAGGGTATGCGCAATTGGATAACTTTTTGGTAAATTTTAATTCTTAAATGATCTCAAGATAACTTTCTTTTATTAGGTTTCTCTAAAAGATTTTTGAAAATTCCTTTTATCTTTCTCTGCTTTTTTTTTTCTTACTTAATAAGATGATATTGATCATAGTCTCCAATTATGCAATGGCAAAAGCATTTTAAATATGTTTATTCTAATTCAATTTGGTGTCTTTGGTCCCTCCTTACTTGAAAAATAGTTGCCCACTAGAATCTTGATTTCTTTCTGTTATGGCAATTGAGTTATACAAACTTCAGTTTGAAATTACTATATTGGTGTCTATACCCTTTCTATCATCCATTACTCACTTTTGTTTTGCAATGAGTAGGTCAAAATTGAGTTGTTTAAATTGTATCAACACCTTTTTCCTCATTTGTGCTTTTTCTTCTAGTTCTGTGTTAACATTGACCATTGCTTCAAAAAGCAAGTGATCTGTTTATAGTCAGTATAAAAATCATCCCTATATGATGATAAAATAGTTTCCTATATCTTAAAATGTACAATTTCACTTTTGTGATATTATTTGATGTTTGTAATATATAGTGCCTACCAATTATTTTTAAAATTAAGATATTCAAGATCTATAGAGCTGAGGATTCTATCCAAAGTTTTTAGTCTCCTTCATTTATTTTCCATGATGCATGATTTACAATGCATTTTCATTATCCTCATCTATTCTCAACTGTCTTAGTTACCAAATATCAAATTACATATTAATTTAATTTGAAATTAATATCAAATTGTCTATAGAATTGTTTTCCTCTATTCATTCTCTGCAATAAATATTTGTGTCAGGGCTGCAATATTTTTCATCATAGATTTGCATATGCTTATCATAAGAACTACAATATGATATCACTAAATCATAAAGGAAAAGATACCCTCTTCATGTATGTGGTACAGTAAACATCATCCCAGTACCATCACAATTAGTACCAATTTTTCATTTTCCTTTTCAAGGAGAACCCACAAACCATTTGTCCCTGTATATACAACTTTCTCCTTCTGGTTTTATATAAAATGGAAAGTAGGCTTTAGAACATTTTCAATTTATCATACGGAGTCCCTAGCTGTGAGTGAAGGAGTTCTCCATCTTCATCCCATTGGAAAAAAAAATGTTAACAAGGTTTAGCTATATACCTAATGTAAAAGGTTGCTCTGAACCACAGGGTAGGTAAATGCAGAATTTCTACACATGCTCCAGTGCTCCATTTCCCACTATTTTCCACATGGGTGATGCCATCCTAGACATGTTTTCAAAAATTTACATTTTTTTCTCTACTTAAATTTAAGTACTTTAAATAAATTCCATATATTATGGTATGCCATCTCAGTGTTACAATTTTCTTTAAAATAGTAATTTTCATGATTTTTTCTTTGACGTGTTTATAATTTAGGATATTATCAATGAATGGTCATTTAGTTCTGAATTTTCTTGTATATCCTTTATTAGACATTATTTTCACTGTGTTAAATCATATATGTGTATTTTTATTTTCATGTTCATTTGTTATTATATATTATATTTCCTAACAATTAAATTTAGAATTAATTTTGATTTATTGATATTGAGGAATGTTTGCATATTTTAATACTTTTTGGAAGTAATCATAGATTTTCAAATATATTTTCCAATTTTTTTTCTTTTTTTCTTATTTATGTTTTTTTTTTTTCTTTTCTTATATACTAACAAAACTGAAAATGGAAAGGGAATTGCTTTACCTTCATCATTTATATAATGTATAGTAAGTGACAGGCATGGACAAAGCACATTTTCATTATTATCTCATTTTAGCATCATAAAAATCCTAACAGTTATATGCTATTATTATTCCCATTATAAAAATGAAGAAATTGATGTAACTAGAAGTTAAGATACTCACTTAAAGTTATATAGCTAGCAGATATCTGAGGATGTATTTGAACTCAGGTCTTCCTTACTCCAAGCCTAATGTTCTATTCATAGCACCATCTCCTTTTTTTTTTCCCTGGTTATAAATAACACCAAATTTAACAAAACAGTAAATAAATGTATTAAATTGCCCAGACTCAAAAGCAGAAATCAAGAAATATATAAATGAATTAACAAAAGGCAAAGGGTCAAGTAAAAAAAAAGTGATTTTTCTAATGAAATATAGCAGATGTTTTACAAAGAAATCAGTATATGCACTGTAGGGTATGGCCTATTTAAATTGTCCTGATGAATGGAGAAAGAAGACATTATATCAAATTTCTTTTATGAGACAATTTCAATACTGGTAACCAAACCTAGAATAGATAAAGCAAAAGGAAGGAAAATTATATAGTAATAACAATAAATGTCAAAACAAAAAGAGTAATACAATTTTCTTCAAGATATGTATAGGGAATCTGAGAAAGACAGAGACAGACAGAAACAGGTTCTTTAAGCTGAATGTGTCCCATTAAGAAATGTACTTTTCTCATCTCTGCTTCTTGCTTTCTTTCTAACTTGACTTAAGGTTAACTTTTTTTTTTTCTTCAATAAGTCTTTTCTGATTCACTCTATACCCTGCCTCAGACACTAGGGCTGCTACCATCTACACTAGTTGTAATTCATTTTGCTTAATCTTTGTACACTCATATCTGAACAAATAGTCACTGCCTTTAGAATATAAACTCCTTGAGGGTAAGTACTTTTTTGCTTTCATATGTGTATTTTCAACTTACAGGAAGTATGTAACAAATAATTTTAACATTCATTCATGAAAAGCTTTTCAATTTCATTTCATTGCAATGATCTATTTTAGTTATTACAATTACCTCTATCTATTTTTTGATCAAGAATTTATCTTCTAGCTAAAGCTGTGAAAGTTATAGTATTTACTTCTTTTCTAATTTTCTTGTGTGATGATTTCTAATATCTTGGCCATATTTTTATTTATTGCAGAATGATAATTTCTAGTGTGCCTACTAAATCTTGTCAGATAAGCAGTATTTCCTTGGTAATTTGTATTTTCTGGTTTATTGAACTTTGAGTTATTGGATTTAATTATTTCAGTCTTCCTTGTCTGTACTGTACCACTGATCTATTTTTTTTTAATTTGCTTAATCATTACCAAATAACTTTGATAAAGTCCAAAAGGCTATTAACGTCTTTATTTCTAACTTTTCCCTCATTATTTTCTTTGAGGTGCAACATTTTTTGTCTCCAAATTAAAGTTGTTATTGTTTTTGTTTAATTACAAAATGTATTATTTTGTACTTTGAAAATTGCAACATTTTAAGTATAATTTAACTTTGGTAATCATTTTGTTATAATGGCATAGTCTAGACATGAACACTGAATTTATATACTGAAATATTTAAGATATTCTTCATTTTAAAGGTACATTTAGTAACTATATTGTACAAATATTGATTATATCTAGATATACTGACTTCCTGATAATTTATGTAATTTTAAATTATTTTGAAAGGAATTTCTCTTTCTAATATTTCCCTGTAGACAACTTTAAATAATTAATTCTTTAAGGGAAAAAGAATTTCAGGTTCAGACTTGTAAGAACCCCAAATCTAGAGATACAACACAGATATAAAGAAAAAAATATAAAAGGATCTTTATGAGGATTCCAGAAAAGGAGCAAAGTATTTCAATCCAAAAGGATATATGAACTATATTTTTACCAAATGTATTTTCTAAGACTGAGCACAATGTTATATTTGTCAGAAAATGTGTCACCTACTTTTTTGGGGAAAAAGTGTTTTTCTTAATACTAATCTCTTTTTTAAAAACCTTAAATTAATAAATACCTCTCACTAAAACTTAATTGGCTCTGATGTAAAAGAATAATCAATAGGGCACAGTAAGTAGGAATTCACCAAAAAACTGTAAAATAAAAAGCCAACAACTCAAGATTACTCTGAGAAAACAACTGTGCTAAGCCATTTACAATTATCTCATTGCAACAACCTTGGGATATAGGTGCTATTATTATGCCTATTTTACAGATAAGTAAAGGGAGGTAAACAGAATGTAAGTGACTTGACCAAGGTTACATAGCCAGTAGATCATCTGAGGTCAAATTTGAATTTAAGTCTTCCTTCTTCCAGTTCCTAATCTCTATCCACTGCATTACTCAACTACCCCTATACATGCCAATGTGCACACACACACACACACACACACACACACACAAACATACAGTTTTACTTCTACACATATACATATACATAAGCATATGTATGTGTATACTTACATATATACTCACACATCCATATTTATCTATAAAAATAATTGTATATTGCATATATTATTTTTAAAATATGCTTATCTGTTTTCCTGATGCTGAATTATAACCATTAAAATATAATTTGATTATAGTAAATATATGTGTTAAAATTACTACAAATTTTTTGCCAGGATTTGAATCTTTAAAAATATTAGATACTAATGACACTAGTCTCTCCTCTCCTCTCTTCTCCTCTTCTTTTTTTTTGTTATTTTCTCTCCCCTTTCTGATTTTTTCTTTTCTCAGTGTTTGTTTCTTTGTCTCTCTGTCTACCTCTGATTATTTGTTTCTTTCTTTTTCTTTCTTCATTCCAGATAGATGATTATACCATAAAAGGAATTTGATAGTGTTTTCTTTCTCATTTTTGAGAATGATATGTTTAGTATTGCTATTTTTTTCTAAAAGTTTGAAATCCTGTCAATTGATCTGGCTCAGATGTTTGTTTTCTTTCCTTGTGCCCATCCCAAGATAGGTAATTATTGAAAATTAATTTAAATTGATTTTCTAAAATATCATCATCATCATTCATATAGTGCTTACTCTCTGCAAAGTATTATGTAAGATCTTTACAAATATTATCTCATTTGATCTTCTAAACAACCTTTAAGTTGGTGCTGTATTTATCTCTATTTTACAGTTGAAGAACTTCAAGTATGCAAAGCAAAAGTGACTTAACTAGTATCACACAGCCAGCAAGTGTCTGAGGCCAAATTTCAACTTAGAAATTGCTGAAACCAAGCCTAGTTTTTTTATCCACAGTTCCTTATTTGATGCTCTTTTAATTTGAGTATTTTCAGTTTTTGTATATTATTCGATATTTCTTTTGAATTATTTGTTTTTATGATACAAAACTAGAGTGGATGCTGATAATTTAAAAAATTCTGAATATTTGTAATTTGTCGTTCTTTATTTAGATTTTTTATTTTCTCTTATTTTAACCAGCATCACTACACTGTTATCAGGCTTTTGGTGAAATACATTTTTCCCTTATTTGAAGGTTTATTTCTTTGTCATTGTAAGTTACAGTGTATAAGTGGATTGGAATATTATTGTTCTATAAAAAATGGTGAGCAGGCTGGTTTTAGAAAAGCATAGAAAAACTTAAATGAACTGACGCTGAATGAAGTGAACAGAGCATTATACACAGTAACAGCAAGATTATTTGATCAACAACTGTTATGGACTTGGATCTTCTCAGCAATGTGATGATTCAACACAATTCCAACAGATTGGGGATGGGTAATGCCATCCACAAATGGAGAGGGAAATGTGGAGACTGAAAGAGGATCAAAGCATAGTATTTTCACTTTTTTGTTTCTTGTGTTTTCCCCCTTTTTGTCTGATTTTTCTAGCACAATATGACAAAGATGGATGTTTAAAAGTATTGCACAAGATTGCTTGCTGTCTTGTGACAGGGTGAAGGTAAGGGAGAAAGGAAGAAAAATTTGGAACACAAAGCCTTACAAAAAAGAATGTTGAAAACTATATTTGCATGTATATGGAAAAATAAAATACTATTGAGAAAGAAATTAGTCAGTTAAATAGCCTTTTTACCAAAAAACATGTCTTTCTATATTATATGTTTTTAGGATTTTCTTATTTTCCTCTCTGAACTGACTTAGCTGTATCCTAGAAATAAATTCAGTTATGTTTTCTCACCACTACCACCACCATCATATTATTATTATTTTCTTTACTTGGAAAGCCTTTATAAATATTAACATTTCCATAGATAACAAGGAATTACAAATGAGGAATAATTTTACACCCTGCATATGTATTACCTACAGTTTACAATTCTTTTTACATATAAAATAAATTAGACATCTTGGATTAAAAGCTGTTCTATTATCTTTGGATGCTACTGAATGTCCTTTAGTTTTCTTCATTTTGTTTTTAAAAAGCAACATAATGAACCTGTTCTCTTCTTTCTTTCCCTCTTCCTTTCTTCCCGCCCCCCAAAAAAATTCTCACAGAAAATTCTGAAACAAATAAATATGATCAAACGAAATAATCCCATATTTTGCTTATGCCTATGTATGGTTAAATCTATACCTTGAATTCCTTACTAATTTATCAGGGGATTGAATACTATACTATATAATTGTTTATTTGAAGTCACAGTGCATTGTTAAATTGATTGGGCTTTTTGTATTCCCAACTCTTTTTTTTTCTTTTACTTTTTTTTAAGAATACTTGAGTACTTAAAAAAAAAAAAATTCTGGCTCTACTAACTTAACTCTTCATCAGTTCATTATATTTCCCCCCACTTTTCTCTAAATATATCTCCTTGTCATTGCCAAATGATAGACATCACTTTGTTTATTCTCTTTTATTAATAAAAGTGCTTATATATAAACATATACATATATACATATGTATGTACATACATATATATGATAAAGGGTTATCAATTATTTCTATATTTTTCTGGGATCCACTATTTAGGAATTCTTCATTATGTTTCTATTTATGACTATATTGCTTAAGCTTTCTGAAGAGATTACTTGTGATCTATATATTAACCACATTCTTAAAGATAAAAGTTCATTATGCATACACACATACATGTATACATATTTATACATGCACATTCACACACCAAGACCATAATGCAGGATAATATACAGACTATATATGAGGGCTATATGTCTATGTAGACATATCAATACCTAGCTATCTAAAGACTATATATATGGGGGTAAGTGAGACAACCCTATTTTTTTAAAGTATAATGTAAAAATTGGGAATAATCACAAACTGGAATTTGATTTATTGTTTTGGTGATTGTGTAAACTTAAGAAAGTGATGGGGAAATTAATCAAATCAAATTAAAAGTGTTTCACACAGACATATTTGTAGGGGTACTGACAGAGATAGCTGTTAAACATTTATCAACCTCCTATCACATAATAGCAAGTACTTGTGGTTTTTTAAGAATGTATGTTTTTGGGGTGACAATTTTGAGAAGATGGTGGAGTAGGTTGGTGAATTTCAAGCTCTTCCACTTTCCCCCACAAAAACAATAAATTTCTTCTTCAAGGTGAATATAGACTCACTAAAAATCAAGACTTGGGGCAGAACAGGGGTCCTCCAGATACAATCCAAGATCTGAAGAAAGATGCTGGGGATTAATGTGTCTGAAGTGCAAACCTCTCCAGGCTAGCTCTGTAGAAACATCAAGTAGGGAACCCTGAAGCTAACTGGGTGTGTCTGGAGCCTCAGCAGGCCCCACAGACACTTTCAGCTAACCTACTGTTTATCTAGTCAGGGTCTGAGCTGGGAAAGACAGAATCAATTTTGGCTGATTAGAAGCACTAGACCCAGCTGTGTTGTTGATATGTAATCCTAAGTGAAAAGAAATCAGCACCAGCTGAATGCAGAAGCAGGGGAGACAAAGATGGTACTGGTTGATGGCACTTACTAGAGAGGAGAGCTCTTGGTTTGGAATTCCTGGACAGAGTGGAGAGCTAAAGGGAAGCTAGAGGCACCAACCCTCCCACCCCATAATTAAAGGAGCTTACACTAATATCTCTTATTTTAAAAAAAGATGAACCAGCAAAGAAGAAAGAACCCCACCATTGAAATATGTTATGGAAGACTGGAGTTCATCTTCAGAAGAGAACACTTTAATAAAAAAAAAAAAATCTTCTGCCTCAAAGAATAACATGAAATGGCTCCCTGAACTCAAAAAATCATTTAATGATCAAATGAAAGATATTGAGGAAAAACTAAAAGAACAAAAAAAAAATGCAAGAAAAGCAAGAAAATTATGGGAAAAAAAATTAACCAACTAGGAAAGGAAATAACAGTCTTAAAGATTAAAATAATTCTTTTAAAATTAGAATAGGGCAAGAGGAAGCCAATGAAGTTATGAGAGACCAAGAAATAACAAAATAGATTATAAAGGATGAGAAAATACAACAGAATGTGAAATATCTTATAAGAAAAATGAAAGATTTGGAGAACAGATCAAGAGAAAATATAGGAATAATTAGAATGTCAGAAAGTTGTGACCAAAAAGAGAATCCTGACACAATATTGCAGGAAATAATCCAGAAAATTTTCCTGGAGTGACAAAACATGAGAGGAAAATAGAAATAGAAAAAAATTCACCAATCATCACCTCAAAGAGATCCTTTGTGGAAAACACACAGTAATATTATTGCCAGATTTTGAAACTCACATGTCAAAGAGAAAATTTTGCAAGAAACAAGAAAAAAAAAAAAAAAACAATTGAAATATGCTGGAGTTGCAATTAGAATTTTACAAGATTTAGAAATGTATCTACCAACAATCAAAATAACTAGGCTTGTGACCAAAAACATCTTATTCACCAAAATTATCTATATTTTTGAATAAGAAGAACATGGGTATTCAATGAACTTGCACATTTTCAGGACTTTCTATCCACCAAATCTGAAGATGGGTAAAGGTTATGTAATAGCAAGACAAGTTATAGAGCAGAATTAAAGAGTTAGCAAGGATAAGAAAGACATGTGTGTATGTGGGTTGTGTGTGAGTATATACATGTATGTATATATCTACATCTACATAAACATATTTTCTTACCAGTAGCTGTCTTGGGAGTAGTGGAGGGAGATGAAAGGAGGAAAAAATAATAAAGTAAACAAAATAAGCAACAGAGAAGCAAAGAACAATTTACAAAGAAGAAAAAGTGGACATTTGTGAATATAATTTCTTCTACTAATACATATACTTTCTTAATTTAGTAATTTGTTGTTACACATAGTTGAATCCTCTCCGATGTTCTGCTGGGCACATAACATTGTTCTCTTTTGTTTTGCTTTATTTTATTTTGTATTTCATTTCTATTTTTTTTTTCTTATTGTTTTTTTTTTTCAAATAAAATAATTTTTTAAAATACGTAGTGAACAATAGAATTTTTAAAAAGAATGCATGCTTTCTTAGGGTATAAAAACCTATTAAGTTGTTTGGACCTATTTAGTAAACAGAACTATTATGTTTTCTTTTATTTTTCTTGCAGTGGGAAAAAACAAAAAAAAAACAAAAATCAAAAAATAACAGTGCAAAATTGTGTTTCCTGATGCCATTTTCTCTTTCATTTATATTGGAAATTATGGAGGAAAATGGGGACAAAACTGATAATTATTAAAATGGAAATAAAGTTAAAGAATTTTGTCATACCGATCAGTAAAAAATTAGTTATATGACAGAATTAAGATAATAAGGGGTATGTATATATGAGTATGTGTACACATGTTGAATTCTTATTTCTAATCAATGTGAAATTTTCATTGTTTTCCAAGTTTTCTCAAAATTATCAATTACAAGTCCTTATAAAGTTACAAGAATTTATGAAAGAGATAAAAGTATTAATAATCATATATTTGGTGAAGGAAACTGAATGTGAAATATGTGCAAAACCGTCATTGCCAAAATGTTGTTTACAATGACAAGATAAATGAATATTTCCATATATTGGATTGGCAGCTTTCTCTATGAAACTCAAAACAAATTATATTGCAGACTATACATAATGAATTCCCAGTCATATTTGTAAAATAGTTTTTATGTTCATTTTTAAAAGCAATAGATTGACTCACCAAAAATTATTATAAATAATAATAGAATAAAAAAGGTCTAGAAGAATTGGAAAAGGAGTGGATGCCCATCAATTGGGAATGGCTGAACAAGTTGTGGTACATGAAGGTAATGAAATATTATTGTTCTATAAAAAAGATAAATAATCTGATTTTAGAAAGGTCTTGAAAGATTTACATGAACTAATTCTGAGGAAAACAAGAAAAACCAGGAATATATTGTACATAGTAACAGCAAGAATGTGGGATGATCAACTATGAAACACTTGGTTCTTCTCAGTATTTTGGTGATCTAAAACAATCCCAAATAGACTTTGGACAGAAAATGCCATCTGCCTTCAGAAAACAAACTAAGGAGACTGAATTTAAATCAACACATGTTATGTTCACTTCTTTTTTCTATTCTTTTATTTATCTGTACCATGATTTTTCCCTTTTGCTCTGATGTTTGTCTCCCAAGATGATTCATAAAGCAATGTGTATTAAAAATAAACCTACAACAATAAAAAAGTAGGTCTGGAACACATGATTTCTAGTTTATTACTTCCTCAAAAGACTATATGGTTTGTCTGTCATCAATCAGGCTATTAAAAAAAAAACACATTAAACTTTTACACCTGGAAACAAAATCTTAGAGGTTATCTAGTTGCTCTTCCTTTCACATGGATGGGATCATAATCTCAAATATGTTACATGAATTTTGAAGTAACACAATTAATCATTAAGCATTACCTGGAAACTAGCCTGATTAAAGAATTCTTTTCCCTTTATTACTTCATTTTTCTAAATCTATTAATCTATCTAATCTATTGGTAAGTAAGTT
The DNA here is from genome assembly GCF_016432865.1 of Antechinus flavipes. NCBI lineage: Eukaryota > Metazoa > Chordata > Mammalia > Dasyuromorphia > Dasyuridae > Antechinus > Antechinus flavipes. The sequence continues at coordinate 181,415,256 of NC_067398.1, forward strand.
GTATTTTTTTTTACAAAATCCCAAATGGCAGTAATGCAACTGAGACAGGGACTATAGCGAGATCTAATATTTATCACCTTCTTCCTACTAGGAAGAAAGCCTCAAAAATATCTGTATTTCTCTTTGACATAACACATGAATTCAGACCCAAAGTGGATTTGGTTCAAATATTTTAAAATATTTTGACACTGTTATATGCCATGGATAATGCATATAAGTGGACAGGCCTGATTAAGTTCTTTGTTTTTCTAAGGCTTCTAGGAGCTTATGGAGTAACTGTGCATACATGGGTTATTCTGAGTTTCCTTGCTACTGGATACAGAATTACATTTAAATGCACTAAAAAGGCTAATTAGGAATTAAGCATTCCTTTAAAATCATTTTAACTCAAATTATGCTGACAACTGATTTCTTTTAGCTCTTTCTCTAATAGTTGTGTTAGAGATTGAAAAGCTGTGCTCTGAGTCTTGACACGTTGTTCTGACTTATGCTCAACAGCAAAGCATGGCTCTAGGGAATGGTTTTAAACCAAAGTATCTTCTTGTGACAGGTGAACTCCAAGGTTCTGGCTTTTAAAAATGTAAGGCCAGTATTGTTTTTTTTTTTTTTTTTCAGGATCCCCCCCCCCACAGCCACCTTCCTCTACTATGTTCTATCTCCCCCTATATTTACAAATCCTAAGGCTTGCTTCAAGATGTAGGGTAGTAGGAATGGTTCTAAGTTAGCACTAAGATGTCTCTTCATATGGTAAAAACTAAATTAAGTGATAAGAAGATCAAATAGACTTTGTGAAGTGAAATTCACCAAATGGTAAATGAATACCAAGAAGCAAATTTTTTGTGACCACCTATAATAATCTGAGAGAGCACATAGATTGCATTGGGTTTTTTGTTTGTTTGTTTGGGTTTTTTTTTTTTTTTTCTGTTGTTGTTTTTAAGTGAAGGTTAAAAGCACCAACTGAGGGGAAAAGATTTTCAGTGTCAGTGAAGTTAAAACATGTCAGCAGCAGTTCCTTCTGTGAATATTGTCTCACATGAAAGAAAGGATGGATTGAATTCATATCTGAAACAAGACAAGATTTTCCATCTGACCTCATTATGTGTTCCTCTGGAGTGCATCCCTAGGTTTCTGCCTGAACTGAAATGTGTGGGGAGAACAGAATATAAAATAGCTCAGTGCTGGTGTACCCAACTTATCTTAATAAGATGGGGGTATTTATTGTTTTGCCACAGTCGTAGCTTAACTCTAAAAGTCATTAGGACATGCCAGATCCCTTTGTTAGAGCAATCCCCGTAAGTGAAGGCGTGGACTAATGAGGGGGTTTATGCGCTGTGTGCTGCACTGCTGGCAGCAAAGATGAAGTAACATTACAGTATATCAGAGAGATTTATATGGAGAATTTTTAATAGAAAGATTTTTGGAAAGTCAGCCATCGTATCCTTATAAATAATTAAACTTACAAATTATTATTGTGACAATATAGCCAATTTCCCTTTCTGTAAGCATTCATGATATATTCAAGGATACATTTCTTTGGGGGAATTTATAGCATTTTTCATTGTTTCTGATTATTTACCCACCGTACCAAGAAATTATTCAGAGGTCAGAAATAATAGAAAATCTTCCTGTAGATTAACCTTGTGCTACATAGAGAAGAATTCCCTACATTATATTATGTTATAAAAGAGGAACACATTCCTTCAATGTCTTAAGTCTTTCACATTGGAACTGGCAAAATTGAACAAATATATGTGTGTGTGTGTGTATTATATATATATATATATATATATATATATATATATATATATATATATACACATATATATGTATACACATAATGCTAATATGTCCTAAAATATTACATCCTGGTTTTGATAATTACTTTACATCATTTTAATGATTTTCTTCTTAGAAATGCAATAAAATATAGAAAATTTACAAGTTAGGCCACTAAACTATTTGCTATAAAACTATATGTTCATAACCTCAGTATTCTTTAAAGTTAGCATGATGCCAATTTCCTTTAAATGGAATCGTCAACAACTAGGCAATATTTTGTACCTCGATGACACTGAAAAATACCATTTATCTACATATCATTTGACTGAGATTAATAACAAAATGCTATTTTTATTTGCTTTTAATTACTTGATATGTGCTTTAGATTTCTAGTTGCCATAACAACACAATGTTAAAAATCTATCTATCCTATGATTCAGAGAAGAGTCACACACTCTCCAAGATACTAAGTATCTTTAAATGTAACATCTAGGAAATAGGTTGAGAGCTTTGAGATTCCACCAATTTACCTTCATCCCCAATGACCTAGTCCATTTTTTAGTACTTAATAAAGAAATTCTAGCTAATAATACAATGAACACATTTGTTTAATATCTGAAGACAATGATAATTTAAAGAGTATGTTAATGTGGTTTGGTAATACCTGTCCACAAGCATACTCTTTTCAAAATAATTATCTTCTAGATAGTATATATTTATTCATAAAAATGTTCTATCCCTCAAAATTCTGTTTAAACTCAAAAGGCTCGCATTTTCAAAAATTGATTTAAAAATGTCAGATTTTGGAATAATTATCTGTTAAAGATAGGTTCTCTCCCTTATTTTATTCATCTAATAAGAGTTTTCATAATTAGACTATATTTAAAGCTAAATGTTATCTATAGTTGTTATCTATATAAAAGTTATTGTTCAGGAAACCTAAACCACTCCCATAGCTTCCTTAGAAAGTCTCTTAAGAATAATAATTTTTAGATATAATAATAATAATCAATATCTTCCTGATATTACCTAACCATTACTTTAACCTTAACCTTAAAGATGTCTCTTTGTCTCTCTTTCATTAATTATATCAACTTCTAGGTTCTATTATGCTCTCTTATTTATATATTTGCAGGATTTATATATATCCTGTTCTAATTTTTCTACTGAGCTCCAGTCCTACATTATCAACTGTCTTCTAAAGATTTCTAATAGAATTCTCACTGACATCTCAAACTCCATGTCCAAATTAGAATTTATAATCTTATTCTTCAAATTTATCCTTATTTAAAATCTCCTTGCTGTTGTTACTGCTGTTCAGTTGTTTTTGGTTGTGTTCTAGTCTTTGTGACCCCATTTGTGGTTTTCTTGACAAAGATACTAGAGTGGTTGCATTTCCTTGGAAACTAAAGCAAATAACGTTAAGTGACTTGCCCAGGATCATAGTTAGTAATTTTCTGAAGCTGGATTTGAACTTGTAGAGTCTTTCTGACAGTCAGCCCAATCCGATCAGGGGTCCTCAAACTTTTTAAATGGGGGCCAGTTCACTGTCCCTCAGACTGTTGGAGGGCCGGACTATAGTAAAAACAAAAACTTTGTTTTGTGGGCCTTTAAATAAAGAAACTTCATAGCCCTGGGTGAAGGGGATAATCATCCTCAGCTGTCACATCTGGCCCCAGACGTAGTTTGAGGACCCCTCTATTCATTGTGCACCAAAACTTCCTTACTTCTGTTTAATGTGTGATCAAATTTCTAGTCATGAAAATTTAAAAGTTTGGCATCACATTCAAGTCTTCCCTTTTTCCCATTTCCTCCCATCCCCATCAATCAGTTGCCAAATTTATTAAATCTACCTTTATAACATCTTTCATATCTTTCTTCTTCACTCCCATCTTTATTTATAACTTAATTGCCTTTCCCTTAGATTATTGTGAAAATTTCCTTATAGCAATCTCGTCATTCAATCAGGGCTATAGTGGTAAATGTTTAACAACCAGCTCTAAGAAAATAAATGCCAGTGTTATGTTTTTAAGTCTATTCATTCAACAAGACAATAGATCAATCCTTGATTTGTAAAATTTGTTAATTTCTGAAAATTTTAACCATTTGCTCTCAGGAGCCATTATGCATTGGCTACAAACACAAGCTTGCTTCAATCACATTCTACGTTCCTGAACTCTTCCATTCTTACCCCAACATATCTTCCTCACTACTGCCAAAAAAAATGTCTTATTTTGTTATTCCATGGTTCAAAAAACTATCACAGTTTCTTACTGTTTCGAAGGCAAAATTCAAACCTCAAGTTGGATGTAAGTTATTTGCAATCTATTTCCGGTCTATGTTTTCAGAATTAGTTACACATATTACTTTACATATTCATTTCATAAACTATCCTGTTTATTTATTATTCAAATTTTAAAAATAAATTTCCAACTTTTGTGCCTTGGTTCCTTTGATTTCTTTATCTGACATTAGCTTTCATCCTCCTTTCTGTTTCCTAGAAATCCTAGCTTTTTTTAAGGCTTGATGCATGTGCCATCTTGAGGAGCAAATTTTTTAATCTAGTTGTTCCCTTTATAAAAAATAAAAAGCATATGTACATTTATTTGATTGCCTTCAATGGAATATAAATTTTTTTTTCAGGGCAGGAACTGTTTTCCATTTAGAATCTAGATTAGTGCTTTGACTTGAGTATTTATAGAATTAAAAATTACAGAGCTTCCATGAAGTAACAACATTCTCCTGTCTTTCTCCTTCAGAAGAAATATAAATTTTTGCCACTTATGAATCCCACTCTACCTAATGAATATTGATTTTTTAATATTTTAATATATTTTATTTCTTCCCAATTTATCCTTTTCATTTGATCTCCATCTGACTCATTAATCCTGTTTAAAACCCTGGTTATCTCTTCTTCCTTACCTTCTTGACTACATTAGTCTTCTTGGCAAAGTTAATTCTTCATTTTACATTAGCAATTCTGCTTTATCAACAGGTATGTCCTGATTCCCTTTTCCAGCTACTTTTAATGTATTGTCTGCTTACATAAAATTGTAAATTCCTTGAGGATAGGACCTTTTTTACTTATTTGTATTTCCAGTATTTAGTCCAATGACTAGAATATAGTAAGTGTTTAATACATGTTTGTTATATTATATTTTAGTAATTATAACTTTTTGAGTACAACACATTTAAACTTGATTTAAAATTATCCATATTTTGCAACTGATACAATTGCATCTCAGAAAGGTTAAGTCTCTTTCCCAAGGCCACAAATTCTGACTATAAGACCATTTTGGTTTCTCTGGCCTATCCTGCTAGAAAATCATTTTCTTGCTTTTTAAATGTTTTGCACATGAATGTCCCAAATAGATTATGAGCTCCTTAAGGGCTAGAGCTGAGTCTCATATTTAACATTCACTTATTTAATTTTCATAAGGAAATCATAATCTGATATATTTTACTTTTCTCATTTTAGTAGAATATTTTATGCCCCAAATATTATCTATTTGTTCAATATTTGTATTCCATTTTTCTTATGGTAAATAGGAATTTCTCTTATTATAATTGTTTCATAGATGATCTTAAATCAAGCAATTTAAGTAAACTTAAATTTAAGTAAACTTAAAAATATAAGGGTTAGGATTACTGACCCCATTGGATAGGATCAATAGCTAACACTACAAGAGAATAAAGATGAAATTCAGACTTCATAATGTTCATGGCTGGGCTACATAATGCCTAGAAATTACACTAGAGTTTCAAATCCAATTCATATGTGAAGTAAAAGCAGAAAGGCCATTTCTAACTAGATGGTAGTAGTAGTTAGTATTACACAAATGCTTACATGAGATATGTCTTTTGATTAGGATTTTAATGAGTAGGAATCTAAAAAGAAAAAAAATGGACTTAAAGACAGTACACATTAATTAGGGGGGAAAAATTTCAAGCTGTTTAGAAGTTGGAAGATACACTTAATGTTGGGGGGCAGGCAGGGTATAGTTAGGGTAAAATATTGACTGGAAACATAGAGTGGCAGCTAATTGTTAAAGGTCTTGAATGACCTTTATTGGTCATTTATCGGACTATTTATTGGTCAAACTTTATTGGTAGACAACAGGAAATCAGTACTGTTCCTTGTTTCTATTATTTATTTGTTTAATAGAAGAATGTCATGACTAAATATTTACATAAGGAAGATTATTCTGAAGAACAAACAATGATGCAAAAAACCCTTTGTGAAACTTAAAACCAAGTACAATGGGAACCATAGTAGTTTAATGCCAATGAAAATAAAAGGAAAGGAGGAGTGATTGATGTTGCAGTGATAGACTTAATGGGACCTGGTAACTGATTGATAATAGAAAGTTATTTGATAATATAACAGAAATAACTGTGTTTAATCACACTTTTATTATTAATATCTGATGAGGCATAAAACAGGGAGATATTTGCAATATGATGAAAGAGAACTAACACGAATCCAAGTAGAAGAATTACTTCCTCTGGATGGTGTCATCTTCCATATGTTTCCATTTTAGGATGATACTATGCTGGTTGCATTGAAATCGAAAATATTGCAGTGTTTCCTGTAAAAGATTGACTTAGAATGATTTGGCTTCATCATCTATAAGGAAAGATCAAATGGAAGCAGAATTTCTATTGGTAAGGTTATGGCATACATTTAGGCAGAAAATATGTAAATTCTGCCCATCAACATTTACGTCTCGGAAAGATAATAAAAATGGACAATAAATTTGTTTTTAGGAAATTGCAGAGCTCCTTTATTTTTGTCCCACTAATCTTTGTTTAGAAAATAAAGCCCTCTTAACCTCAATAAGTCTCAGTTTCTTCATCTATTAGCTAGGAATAATAATAATAATAGAACCTAGCTCCCAGGGTTGTTGTAAGGGTAAAATAAGATAATATTTGTTAAGTGTTTTGCAAACCTTAGGATAGTATACAAATGCTAGCTACTAACTTTAACTTCCTGGCATAAAAATTTCCCTTCATAAATGCTTGTTAAATGAATGAACAGAAATTTGGGGGTGAAGGCCAGATTTCCATAGGTTTATATCAGATATAGTAGATACTTTTTTTCCTTTTTAAATTTTATTAGTGCTTTGTGGATTTTTTTTTTTAGCCCAGAAATATTCTGATATTACTTCTCTCCAAATAGAATCCTATTTTGTCACAAAGAAACACTGTTAACTGTTAAAAACCAGATAACACAGCAACTCCTGACAATACACATAACATTCAGTACCCATAAAATCTCTAACTTCTCTTTAAAAAAAAAAAAAAGAGAGAGAAGTATATGAAATTTCCTGGCTTCTGGAATCAATATTGACATTTGGTTAATCTGAATTCAGCTACCGTATGGTGTTGTTTTCAATTCCAGAAACACTTTTTTTTTCAAGAAGTTTAACAGAGAATTAGGAATCCTATTTTGGAGTCTCATGAAGTTATGTAGGTGAGACTGGAGTGTATGCCACTGGATCACATGCTTTGGTAAGCATTAACTTTGCTGTAGGCCAAATATAAGCTCAAATCTGGGGTGTTTGTCTATTATTCAAGGGCCCACCTAGATAAGTAGAAAGTGGATCTTGACCACGTTTACCATGAAGAAATATTTGTATCATGTTCATTTATAAAGACCATTTACTAATTCTATCAATGGAGACCAAGAAAACTATAGATCCTCTAGCAATAAAGTATTAATAATAAATTTAGGAGAGACATGGGATATAAGTTGCATAAGAAAGAAATGTCAAGAAAAGGCATTTTTAGTTTTGGGGGGAATTTAGCATGTTTTTGGGTTGAAGGAAAGAGTCAGTAGAGAAGAAATTAAAAATATATGAGAAAGGATATGGTTATTGAAGCAAGGTTTTAGAAGTAATGGAAGGGAATAGGATCAAGGATTCATTTTGATCCATAAACCTCAGGATATACTCTTTAATGATCAGGTGACATGAAAAGAGAGTAGCTAATGATGCTTAAAAAAATTGGAGGAACCTGAGCCAGGGATAAGCCAGGATTTACTTGAGACCATTGTTAAAATTTTAGTGCAATCATTTGTATCGCAGCAAATGATACAAATCAGAGATTAATTTATGGTTCTGTTGTTTGTGTATACTTAAGAAAATGATGGAAAAACTGTTAAGGATGCATTTTAAACCTGAATTTTGTAAGCACTTTTTTCCCTTAAAGAACTGGTTGTTCAACATTCCCATCACAGTAGAGAACTGGTTGTTCAACATTCCCATCATAGTAGTAAGAAAGCTAAGATGGTTTATATTGGATATCCTCAATTTTCTCGATGAAGTAGGATCCTAGATCATCTTCAATAAGTATGAGGAATGGAAAATAAATATGGAGGAAAGGTGAGAAAAGAAGATATATTGAAGAAAATAAGATAGAGAGCCATTAAAGGAATAGTAGAAGGATTGTTAAACACCTGATGAGGCTAAGTTCAGACCTGTAACCACCTCTATACGGTTCACCCCAGAGAGCTACATTATGCCTAAAAAGAATTCCAGGACAATCTCATAAAGATAAAATAAGATTTTCCAGCAACCAAGAATTATGAATTATCCCTTTTGCCACTTGAGTAAAGCACATGTTGTGTCTACTCTTTCTTGAACCTTGTACATTATTGGTAAGAATATATCACAAAATTGGGTGAGAGGATATTTTCTACTAACAGATCTTATTATATAACCTTAGTAAATAATCCCTTCCTAAAGCTAATTAAGTCTGGCTGATTGGTCTCAATTCATAATCAATGGGAGAATCACAGTAGTGAAAGCTCATGAATTATAACTAGCAAACAATCCTTAGTTCCTCATGACCTCTTAGAGTCATGAAGAAACATTATCTTACCTTTAGGGACCTGACCTGCCTATCATAGTGGAGGTTAGGAAAATCTCTTTATAGTATATACTACATTTAATTTTTTAATTTTTTTAAAATTCTGAAGTTTAAAACCAAAAAAGAATATTTAAATATGCAAAGTAGAGGAGAATCTCTAATATATAAAGCTTGCTTTTTTAATAAATACATAGTAAATTCAACATATTACTTTCAAAATTGTCCAGCTTATCTATTTTTCTTCTAAATTACTTCTGTCCTCTTTTGTTCATTAAAAAGTTTTTTTTCTCTTTTTTCTTTGCAATATTATAAACTAGTTTGCTTCTCCTCCAAAAAGTGCCCCCTACATAAGGCTTTAAATAATTCAGTTATTTACTTCTTCCTGCCTCTCTCAAAAAATAAAATGTGAAAGATGTCTACTGAATGAATCATCTATAATTTGCTATACATATTTTCTTACATAATGCTCTAACCAGTTTCATGGTCCAATAGAATTATATATCTACCAGATTCCCTATTCCCTGCTGGATAAGTTCCACCTGTGCCCTACTCAACTCTGTCATATCTTTTTGGAAACAATAAAATTGTGTGTATCTTTGGCTCCTTGATTCTTACCTATTCTTCTTTCTCCATTATTTATCTTCTTGTCTGACTTTCATCTGTATAATTGAACTCGAGGCAGATGTCTATCCTTTATTTTCCTGCTCTGAGTTGCTGCTTGCCTTCTAATCATTTCATAGATATTTACCACTTCATTCCCTCCAGTTTCCTCTATGATTTTACTCCTTCAATTTTCTGCTTCATTTTTTGTTTTTCCAATTTTTCCCTTTCTACTAGGGTCTTCCTTTTGGCCTATACATATAAAAAGCCCTTTGCTAACTTAAAAACAAACAACACCTGCCCTTTAAGTCTGAGCTTTCATCCCATTTCCTTAATGTCCTCTATTTCCAAACACACACACACACACACACACACACACACACACACACGCACACACACACTCATTTATATTCATTGCCTTCTTTTCTTCACTACCTTTTCAATCTTTGAAATGTTTCTCATTCTTAACAATCAACTCCAAAGTACATCATGAATATTTCCTTGACACAGTAAATAATCTTTTGTTCTCCTTGGCCTTCAGTGACTTGTGATGCTATGAACTTCTTCATGATACTCCATCATTGGATTTCTTGACACTATACTATCTTGGTACTCTTTCTACATGTCCAGTTGATCACTTATATGTACTTTATCTTGCATTCAAATCCTAGTTGTAAATGTGCTCTGAGGTTTTATTACATCCTCTTCTATTCTTTCTGCTTTGGGGAACTCATATATTCACTTGCTTTCAGTTAGAACATGACAGACAATTAAATCTATATACTCTTCATTCTCTGTTCATTACTTCCAATTTATTCTATATGAAACCCGTTTGCAAATAGTTGACCAAATGTAGTTGACCTTACTAGACAATGAATTTCTTGAGATCCAGGGTTGTCTATTATCTTTCTTTTATCTCTGGAGCTAAAAAATTGTTTGCACTGTGCTAGTAGATGCTTAATAAATGTTTATTGATTGATTGAAAGAATGAATGATGAGCTTCTCTTAGCTTAACTATGTTGGGATTCAAATAACTAATATGAAGTCTTTTACCAGAATTATACTAAAAAGTTTTCAGACTAACAACTTTGTAGCATATAACTCTGCTTTGCCTATTTTTTGGAAGTCCAATATTGCTTCCATGACACAAGGAAATATTAGTGTAGGCCTTTATTCGGAATGCTTAATAAATAAATGTTAATATTTGAATTATACAAATAAATAAATGAAGTTGATATTTACTACTTTTTATAAGGTACATATCACAAAGCATTAAGGAGTTAGGATATTGTGCGTGGTTCCATCATTTACTAAAAATACATTTTATTAAAGAACTAGTGTATTTTTCCTATGCTTAATGACACTTATTGATTTTTTTTAGATTACACATGCCTTTGTTCTTTCTTGTTATTTTTATTTTTATTATTATAGTTTATTTTTTTTACAAGATATATGTATGGGTAATTTTTCAGCACTGACCCTTGCAAAACCTTCTTTTCCCTTCCTTCTCCTTATTCTCTCCCCCAGATGGCAGGTAGACCAATACATGTTAAACATGTTAAAGTATATGCTAAATACAATATATGTATACATATCCATACAGCTATTTTGCTGCACAAGAAAAATCAGAGTTAGAAATAAGGTAAAATTAACTTGAGAAGGAAATCAAAAATGCATGCAGACAAAAACAAAGGGATTGGAAATGCTATGTTGTGGTTCACACTCATTTTCCAGAGTTCTTTTGCAAGATGTAGCTGGTTCTCTTCATTATTGAACAGATGAAACTGATTTGGTTCATCTCATTGTTGAAGAAAGCAACTTTATTGACTTTTTAAAAAGATAGAATACATACTAGGATAAATATAGCTATGCTTTTCAAAATTTTGTGAATTTTTCTTTTTGTAAAATGAATAATTTATTTTATGTTACTAATAATAGATTTAAAATGCACAAATAAATCCATGCTCTTATTAATTTGTGGTATCATCATTTTTCATATTAATGTACATCACCATGTAACCATGCTTGTCAATCCCATGAGACTCTCATAAGGACATCATCAGAGATTCATCCAATGTATTAAAGTCCTTCCTCATTTTCTCATGTCTCAAGAGTGCTAAAAAAAAAATCATATAGTCTGTTCCTTCCCTTCCCTTTCTCCTTTCTTGATTATTTCTTTTCTTCTTCCCTTCTTTGTCCCCTTCCTTCCAACCATCCTTCCTTACTTCCTTATTTCCTTCCCTCCATTCTTTCTTCTCATTTTCTTCTTTCCTTTGAACATTTTAGTGCCATAACACGATTACATAGTCAATAGCATTTCAAAAACATTAGTAAGCAATTACAAGTTCATGTGACAGTGATATCATTATAATTCCATGTGAGAAGCATGTGAAATCTAATGCAAAATTATCACAACTGGATGTACAAAAAAAAATAAAAATGCAAAATATGAGATGAGAAATAAATAGTTTCATCATGAAACTACATATGGCATTTTATTTTCTGCAAATGATTTATCATATAACATATTCTTCAGAATAAACACAGTCCAAATAATTAACTTAGAATTTTAGCAGGGCTTAAGCCATTATTAAAACTAAGGGTGTGCCAATATTTTTTCTTCTAAAGTTTTTATGTGTGCGTATATGTGTTTATATCTCTCTGTGTATATGTATTTGTGTCATTTCCAAAACTTTACATTTAAATCCTTAAATTTCCTTTACCGCAAAGCATGATTTAAAAAAAAAAAAAAGTCAACCCTGAACAAATTTTTTGTTGTCTGTTTTATTTTTTTTTTAACCATGGTTCATGGTTCTCTGAAGTATACAGGATCTAAGTTTCATTCATGTGGCAATCCAAGATTTGCAGGGAAAGTTGAGGACATACTGGTCATCTGAAGGTAGAATTCTACTACTTTTGTATGTTAAAGTCAAATCCTTAACTTTATTGTGACACGTGGCTTTATATTTGGAGATGCATTCATTGGCTAGGTTGCCAAAGAGTCAGTCCCCTTTTCTTTTTTTTATTAGTCCCCAGTAGGTTAAATTAGATGCATCAGAACCATATTACAGCTCTACTTGAACTGCTGCAGGATAGCAAAATAGTAGTGTGGAGGGAATGAATGGTTATCAAGAGAAAGTTTACTTTCAGTGTTAAGAATTAATTTAGCTGAATTGGTGCCGTGAAAGTGGTAAACACAATCCCCTCACTGTTGTTTGTCAGGGTGTGTTATATCACCTTGGATTGCTTTGTCAATAATCTGCCTGGCCTGCAAGCTAAAAATCTAAGATTGCTTGCCTGACTGACAGGCTGGAGATAGCTGATAATTCTAAGGAATTGGAGGTGTAAAATCTTTAAGGACCATGTCTACAGTATAAATGCCAGGGTATCTCCACATCACTCTGTACTTACAAAGGCAACAGTATTGTTAATGGCAGCCTGTCTGTCCATCAAGTTTGTTACGGGAGGATTTATCCCTCTTTCACTCCTTATCTTTCTTTGCTGTGTTTATTTCTAAACCAGCTGCAGAATAAATTGCCTCTTGTCTTCACCTCCTACACTGAGTACAATGATATGTTCTGTAAAGCCTAAAACCATGATGTTTTTCAAGTGCTACTTTTTCAGAACACCAGCTTCTAATTTTGTTTGTATATGAATATGTATTTTTTATATTGCCATCTCTAGTTGATGAATACTAGAGATATCATCTCCTGCCACAGATTAGGTGACCTTAGGTCTATGTAATATACCAAAAAGAGAAAATACATTTTACTAATATTCTGAATGAATATTTGGATCTGTCTTCTAAAATTATGGAGAAATCAACCAGTAAAGATAAAAAAAGCCCAAGTGATATGGCACTAAAATACACATGTTGATTAAACTGTTTTAAGACCTGAAAGTATTTCAATTGCTTCCTATTGTTCATACATATGGAATTTTACATTTGTAGGTTACATCTAAGACTGGAAACATAATTATCATAGGCTTAGATATGAATTATTTTTAAAATCAAGAATATAGTTGTTGTCAGATAAAATATTCATTTGCTCAGACAGTAACATTTATTGAACACCTAATGCATGGACTAGATATGAAGAACTTCAGGAAAAATAAATAGGACACTGAAAATGAGAGCAGTTAAATAAGAGATGACTACTTGGTGGAGATTTTTGAATGCCAAAATATGAATGCCTTTTGATTAATTGCTCTGAAATTCAAAAATAATAAAAAAAAACATGAATCCTGCAAGTCAGTTCCCAGATATATAGTAAAGGTGATGTCTTTCATTGATCCTTGTAGTCTGATCTCTATTGTCAATACGTAAAAGAATAGCAGATAATTAAGACAATTGTTTAACCACTGTTTCATTGTACAAATGACTTATAAAAACTAGGAATAATTCTCTTCGAATATTAGGCATTATTCAAACATCAGTAGACTGTCTAGTTTAATTAAACAGAATGTTGTGATTCAAGCCATAAACTATTACAGTGTCTTAGGCTACACCAGGCTTAATTCTCAAGAGATGTAAAAATTACAAATATCTCAAAGAGCAATTGAGAAAAAGATGATGTAGGTAAATAAATTCAGTATAATAATAATGAAAATATAGACTTAAGAAGAGCTACTTAAGTTATTATTGAGTAAAAGGAGTTGAATTATTCATGAATAAATAATTAAAAACTACAAAGGAATTGTCTTTTTTTTTTGGGGGGGGGAGTAATTCTTAGAATAGTAAAAGAGGAAGGACTTTAGTTCAAGGACCCATGCTACAAGTCAAAGTGTTCATATCAGAAAACCTATGGTCACTTGTCTCAGATACTTGCTAGCTTTGTGATCCTAAATTACTTAATTACTCTGTTCCTCAGTTTCCTCATCTGCAAAATGAGGAGGTTTAATTTGAAAGCTTCTAAAAATTAATTTTATGTCTAAATTTAGCTCTAAATCTAGAGTCACATCCTATGACTCTAAATGAGACAGTATGGTGCAATGGAAAGGTAAGACAAGGCAAGGCAACAAATATTTCTCAAGCATGAAATATATCCTAAATACTTTCATAAATTCTGGGTTTATAAATAAAAGTAAAATTAAAGATTTATAATGAGCTAGCTCTTGAGTAAGTGGACTTAGGTTCAAATGCTACCACTGATATTTCTTTTCTTTGCAATCTAGGGCAAATTATTTAACTTCCCTAAAGCTCAATTTCTTTATATGTAAAATGGGGTCCCCATTTGGGGTCCCTTATAGTTTTAGATCTATGAAACAAACATGGAAATCACATTAAAAAATCTGAATGAGAACTTTTGGAGGAATAGCAATCTTTATGGGAACAAAATGTGGAGGCTATATCTGTGGCAATTGTGAAGCACTAGTCCTGGAAGCAAGAAAACTTTTTGTTTTTGTTTTTTATTTGTGTAACACTTTTCATTTTATTTTTAAAATGCTTTAAAACATTGTTTCCTGTGATCTTGGGCAAGTCCTTGTAAGCTATTTGAACTTTAATATTTTAAATATCATCAGTGTGATGATGAATGGCCCAGGCACCACACATCATTCCTAATAAGCACCTAATGGGTATTCATGAAGAAATTTCAGAGGTAAATTAAAGCCCAATTTTTGTGGGTGTTTTCTTTTGTTTTCTTCTTAATAATAGATTTTTATTTTCAAAATATATGCAGAGAGAATTTTCAACATTCACCCTTGCAAAACTTTGCATTCCAATTTTTTATCCCTCTCTTCTCCCCAGCCTAACATACAATTTGAGAACTTGAGTTTTAATATAGCCTCAGACATTTAGGAGCTATATGCTCTTGGGCAAGTAACATTACTTTTGTCTGTCTCATTTTCTCAACTGCAAAGTGGGATAGTAACTAATTCATAGGATTTGGTACAGGAAGAAAATATTTATAAAGCTCTTAACATAGTGCCTAACACAGAGTAGATACTTGAAAAATGTTTCTTTCTTTCCTTGCTAAAGAAATGAAAGATATGTCAAAGTAAATTGGGAAATCAATTGTGATCCTGATTTGGTAATTGATACTTTTCTTTTTCTATGATATTTGAGAATATTTATTTCTTTTTACTGGCATTTTAAAAGTTTATTAAATTATATTATTTCATATAGTATAAAATAATGTTATAAATTTTATAAATAAAAATTCCCTTTCTATCTTCTCTGGACCTAATCTTCCATTTCCCAAAAGAGTTATATTTATAGCAAAATGCAGTTGAATTTATCTGTGACTCTATACAGTAGTCCTAATTATTTGTACCTCCCCATTTAAAAATCTCTATTTATTATTCTATAGAATCCTAACTAGAGTCTGGATTGAAAAAGCCATACATTGGAATAAATTTTCTCTATGACTTCAAACATCCAGTGTTAAGAAATTCAAAGAATTAGTTTCCATCTGGATTTAGCATAGAAAATTCTAGCTAGTTTTTTTTTTAATCAAATAATTCGATCAAATCTTTCATTCAGAAACATTTTTGTAAACACTTATCAAACATGACAACTGCAAAAAAAAAAAAAAAAACACAAAGATGTGCAAGAATGATTCTTTTCCTCAAGGAGCTGAAATCTTATTAGAGAAATAAGACATTCTCACAAGACAAACGGAGCAACAAAACATACCTCTAATATTTTCACAAGGTAACTCATTTAATATGAGGATTTCCTTCCAAAGAGGAGTGTTCCTCTAGTACTTAGAACACAAAAGTGGTGAATTCAGATAAGAGTGAGAACACTGAGTTCAAGGGGGTCTTAGAAAGAGCCGAGGAAAAGAAATAGTTGAATCAGGGAAATGTGGGAAAATGGAAAATAGAGGAATTGGTGCGTTTACAAGGCAGAGGGCATGGTGGATATGAATACAGGAATGAAGGGAACAAAACGCTGATCTGTTTGACAGAAATAGAGCGTTTATGTAACAGTATTGTGGGAGCTAAAGATGGACAAGTAGATTGGAGAGAAGCAGTAATGAAACTGTGGAGGGCCTTGAATGTCAAACTAAAGATGTTGGACTCTCACTTGTTGGCAGTGGGAAATAACTGAATGATTGATAGGAAGAAAGCTAGGTTTTTATAAGACTAACCTGACAGCAATTCCACACAAAGATTGATGAAAGATACTAGTGGCAAGATGATTAATTAGGAAGTTATTTTTGCAGTTCAGTAATGATCCTTTAAGGACAGGCTCTAGGGTGGTACTGATGAAAGGCAAAGGCAGTTATGAGAAATATTGTGAAGGCAGAATCACAAAGGGTAGTGACTAGTACTTCTCTGAAAGAGAACATGTTCAGTCATTTCTCATAATTAAACTAATTGCTCTCAGTGCCCATCAGCTTGTCTTTCATTAGTTACTAATTGCAAATCTTTACTAATGCTATATTTGAAATTAAATAATTTTTAAATTATTGTCACTGAAAATCTGGGACTGTAATGTGTTGCTTTCCTCACGATACATAGGATAGTCTTACTATCCTATAAGATCACTTTATAATGGGTTCCTTACCACCCTTGAATAAGAAGCTAAGATAGACAGACCCATGTTACAGCAAAGAACATTATGGTGAACTTCAAGTGTATGTTTAAAAGTAATTATAAAGCTAAACTGTACCTTAGTTTAGACTTTTTTTTATTTGTATAGTCATCTATCATATTTACATATTCAGAGCTTCCATTTCACAACACACTTAGAACAAGAATTCAGTGTACATAACCTTTGCAAACCTTCTTTAGTGATCATATGCATAGTTTGCCTTTCTAATTGGTATGCCCATCAATTCATTAATTTAATCCAACTAATATTTAATTTGTTATTTATTAAATAACAAGCTTCTGCTCTGTGCAAGGTATTGTGCTAAAAATACTAAATCAGTTCCAGCTATTTAACATGAAATAGGAAGCAATCATGAGGTCAGAAGCAGAGGATGCTCAACCACTGTTTTTCAATAAATTATTATTAATATCATCAGAATATATATACCAGATATACAAACTTTTCAACTCCTTTTCAAATTGTTAATTTATTCCTCATAAATGTGCTCTACATAAATGTGCAGCTTTTACAAAATTCTGTTTCTACATTGTAGAATTATTAAAAAAAAAAAAAAAAAAAAAAAAAAAAAAAAACAAGCATGGCCCCAAAGAAAAGACCTGAGTAGTAACCTCACCCTACTCTTCTGCAGAAGCGGGAAGTGTGCATTGCATATATATATATACATATATATGTGTGTGTGTGTGTGTGTGTGTGTATGTGTGTGTATGTATATATATATATACATATACATATGTGTATATATACACACACACATATATAATTTTTTATTACTTTAATTTATTTTGCTGATTTTCCAATTCTGTATGTTTCCCTTTTTTTCTTGAAAAATATTGTTTAAAATGGAATGGCAATGGGAGGATGAAGATGAAGGTTAGTGTAAAAAATAGGTTTCCCTGAATAGCTATCTATGATAGAATTGATTCTGAAGAGACTCAAGAGAAGAAAGGTAGGTGAAGAAAAAAAAATGCACCATGAAATAAAATTATAAAATATCACTGTTATTTATTTTAGTATCACCTATTTATCCTAATGTGCAAAATATGCTGCCATGGTATTCCTTTGAATTTGATTTAATGGATAATATTGTTCAGGAAAAACCACGAAAATAGCATCGATGTGTTTGTAAGAGAGAAAGGTGTTGGATGTGGTGATAAATCGTCTATAAATACCCTTTAAAAAATAAAGGAAAAAAAAAAAAAAAACTTGAGATATTTCTGAATAAGGCTTTTTTTTTTTTTTGGTTTTGTTTTGTTTTTGTATCATGGCTCTAAGATTGAAGAACGATCTTCAGTCTGGAGAAGGGAAGATCAGGGCATTTATATGTAGCTGGATTCCCAATACAAGATGGATTTGAAGTGACATATCTTTGAGCAGAAAAGCTATTAACAAGATTGTTCTTTGTTGAGGACATTCAATAACCAGATTGTCTATAACAAGATTATCTTGTGAGAGAGATAAACTCCATATTTGTGCCATGATGAAACAGTCTGGCACAGTAATAAACTAGAAAGGCAAGAGTGTGAACAAATTGGTGTGGAAGGTCTGATACATTCCTCTCTCCTCATCACTGCCTTCCTTAGAGATCAGAGTTATCTAAACTAATCTTCTTGCCTGCTTTATCTACTTATTTGCATACTTTCTCTCTGTATCTGTCTCTGTTTCTGTCTCTTTCTCTCTCTGTCTGTCTCTGTCTTTTTCTCTCTTTGTCTGTCTCTGTCTCTGTCTCTTTCTCTCTCTTTCTCTGTCTCTTTGTCTCTCTGTGTCTCTACTCTCTCCGTCTCTCTTTCCCTCTATCTCTCTCTTTCTCCCTTCTTCCATCCCTCTCTCTCTCTTTCCTAAATACTAAGAAAGGGGGAAAAAAAGAGTCTGCCTGCCTAATTTCCCTCTGGGATTTAAAAGACTTTTTTTTTTTTTAACTTCCTGTCACAAACACTGAAATCCTGGTACTATGCAGAGTTGAATCGCTGATCTGTTGAGGCTTATAGATGAATTCTTTTTAAATTGTCAGGTGATTCTGGAATGTTCAGTATGCGGGTCTATCCATAGACAACAAACCTCCAGACGGATTCTTTTTTTCATTTTGCATCCAGATGTTTGCCATCAGATGTGCAGAGTATGTGAAGTATATTTTTAGTTAGGAAATACAAGAGATTGCTAAAGTGTAGGCACGCTTTCTGAAACTGACTCTGATCAGAAGTGGAACTCAAAGTTGTCAGTTTTTATAAAGCATCTCCAGTGATGAATAATATACAGGTGAATGATAATATCAACACTAGGCATCAACTCCACATGACTCATCTTCTGTTAGATAAGTTTATGAAAAGGATACAGGAGGAAGGTAGACTATTGATTTAATCTTCCATCTGTCCAGGAAATAGATATGCTGATTAGCTTGGTAGAAAATAAGGCTCCATCATTTTTTCCTAATCACAGATGGATTTATGGACTAACGATTTAGCCAAAAGCAGCAAATGAAGCAGTGTTCTGATAAATGTTTAACAATCGTCTCTCTGGGAAAAAAATGGATCCATGATACACTTTTCAATTTAATCAGCATTATTCACATCTCTTCATTGCTTTCTTCAGTTTAGACAACCAAAGAAATACTCATTCAAGGCCTGGTTTATAACATTTGCTGATTTCTACGGTGTAAATGCTTTTACTGAAAATTTAACCTTTGGTATTGGTAAGGAGATATGAATTGGCCAAGAATACCACTCATTCATATGTATCTACTCATGTATAATACACATATGGTCATATAAATATGTACTTTGTGATTACCATGGAAAGATTCTATATCCCATAGTTATGGTTCTTGTCACACAGGTAGAGGAAAACGATTGTCAGGACATGGTGAAAAGTAGACGGAAGCCATGAGAGAGAACGGAATCTAGAGAGAGATAAACACAGAGACAAGAACACAGAAAGGGGGAAATACAGGAAGAAAGGGAGGGAAAGACGCCAAATACTGTCCAAAGTACCTTTATAAATATCATCTCATCTGATCCTTACTACAAAGCTGAGAGGAAGGTGCTATAATTATCCTCATTTTGCCAATGAAGAAACTGAGACAAGCAGGTTATATGACAGAATTAATACAACTAATAAATTTCAGGGGACAGATTTGAACTCAGATCTTTCTGACTCTGACACAAACTGCCTCTGAATGAGAGAGAGACACAGTCAGAAACATTCACAGAAAGACAGAAAGAGATTAGGAAAGAGAGGAAAGACAGAATCTTGATTAAGAAGAAAGACAGAAATAGGGAAAGAGAGACAAGGAGATATATGGACACAGAAAAAAAAGGAGAGAGAGAGAGGGAGAGAGAGAGAGAGAGAGAGAGAGAGAGAGAGAGAGAGAGAGAGAGAGAGAGAGAGAGAGAGAGAGAGAGAGAGAGAAGGAGGGAGGGAGGGAGAGGGAGAGAGAGAGAGAAGAGAGAGAGAGAGACAGACACAGAGAAAACACAGAGAGATACACAATGAAATAGAGATATAAACAGAGAGGGAGAGAGACAGACAGAGAAGACAGGAGACAGAGAGAGAGAAGACAGACAAAGGCAGACAGAGACAAGAAGAGAGACAGACACAGAGAAAGACAGAGACAAAGACAGAGACACAGAGGCAGACAGAATCAGAGACAGAGAGACAAAGAAGAGACAGAGAGAGACAGACAGACAGAATCAGAGAGAGAGAGACAGAGACAGATGTAGAGAGAGAAACATTAGGTGTTATTTAGAGAAGAGATACAAAGATTCAGAGAGATAGAGAAAGAAATTGAGAAGACAAAGACACACAGAGACAAAAGAAAGGAATGAGAGACAGAGACATAGAAAATAGGAGACAGAGTGCCATCATGTGGTAGAACAGCCATAAGAGCGTTCCTCCCCCCTCCGCCCCCCATAATCAGGAAAGACTGAACCCAGCAGATAGTCTTAGTGTTGCCCTCTAAGTTTCTCCCACTTCGGCTAGTGTTTGTCAAATGACTGTGTCCTCTAGCTATGCTGGAGAAAAATTATCCATAGAATGTAAAGAATATTGATTTGGAAGTTAAAATCTGAGTTCACATCTTAAACCCAACCACCACTTCCTAGACCTGTAATTTTGGCCAAATCATTTCATTTCTCTTGACCTCATATAGTTTCTAAGATTTTTAGAATTCTAAATTCCCTGGAGCTATAAGAGAATTTTACCCCTATTATAAATGGATCAAAGCCTATGTTACTATTTGATTTCTTCTTTATGGTTTGTTTCACACTTAATCTCCTTATAAACAAGAAATATTTCATAATCTATACCTATATCCTCAGCGTCTGTCTCAGTAGCCAAAACCTAGTAGGTGATTAATAAAGATTTATTAATTGAACAATTGAATATTTTGCTATTAGGCTTAAGGATGTCTGATATGCTTAGCAAAAGTTTAAAATGTGGGTCAGGTCCTGTAATGAATAATTATCGTTCCAGAAGAATCCTACTAAATCTAGGAGTAGCTAAGAGGTGCTAGATTCAGACTATTGAAATAATTAATAATAATAATAATAAGGGCTAACATTTATAAAGTATCTTAACCATTGCAAAGTATTCCACAAATAGCTCATTATTATTACAAGAGCCTTGGGAGATACATGTTATTTCCACATTTTGCAAATGATGAAACTGAATCAGAAATTAAGTACTTTGTCCACAGCCCCATGGCTAGAGTCTCTAAGAATGGATTTGAACTCAGTTCTTTTTAATTCCAAACTTATACTGGAAACTTTAATAGGTTTGTGATCTTGAGCAATCCACAATTTACTCAACTGTTAAATTGGGATAATATGGGATTTATGGAAGAATATAAACAAGAGTCACTTAGCACTAGTAAGCATAGATGAGTTGTATTCTTAATCATAAAAGGAATGCCCAGATGAATGAGATCACAGATTGATGGAGTGTTATATGGTATTTAGTACAATCAGTCAATAATTATTTATTAAATCCTAATTTTCCTGGTACAATTCTATACACTAAAGACACCAAGAAAAAAGGTGCAACTGTCTTTAAGGAATGAATATTACATGAGCTAAGACAACACCTGAATAATCAGCATATAAGCAGCTGAGAGATTAGGAAATATATGATGTAGACATAATATTTGAGCTGAATCCTAAAGGAAACTGAGATCCCTAAGATGTGGAATTTAGGAAAGGGTAGTGTAGCCTAATAAGGTGAGAGAATTCAGAAAGGTTGCAGCAAGAATCACATTAGATAATGTACATAATTGATTTTACATCTCTTAAATTACATAAACATCAATTATTATATACAAATGACTTAATTTTGCAGACACAATTGCCCATCTATGGAGTGAAATATATCTTCATATTTTGAGGCTTTGTTGTTCATTTAATAGCTAGTCTCTTCTTGTCTACCTTCAAGCTAGTCCTGTACTGTTCAGCATATCTTTTAAATGTACAATGCCTAATGTCATTAATTGATTCCTTGAAAACATAATGTTAGGTAAAATAGCATTACATGAGGAAGTTAGTTCTATGGGAGTAATACTATAAATGGGTAATAGGTGTTAATAATGTATTACTCGATTTATTGTTAACCGACATTGGCAAGAATGATATTAGGAAGGTATGCTCATATTTTTTGTGATAGTGGAGAGGGGAGGAAGCAAAGGATATTAACTTCTGAATCTGGGATTGGTGAAAGGTTAGAGGAAAGATGTGGCTTCAAAAGATTTTAATGTAGAACAACCCCTAGATTTTCCAATTCTTTGATAATTTTGTATGGCTTTCTATCCATCTATCACCACACATCTTTAACTCATAGAAAAATGTTATCAACCATATCCCCTACCTCATTCCCCTATCTATGTCTTGTTATGCTCTTAGTGATACCATTATAACCATTACTGGTCTATACTGCCCTACATTTCTTAGATCATAAAAATTAAAAAAAAACTAAAAAAAAAAACTAATAAATTCTTGAGTGAATCATAGGTTCTATATATCACAAAATCATACATTTATATCTGATAGTAAACCTTAGGTTTAATATTTCAGCATGCATTTTCATTTCTATTTATCCCAACAGCTATCATCACACTGATGCTTTACCACTCTGTTGACATAGCTAGCAAAACCCATTATGGACAGTTCCATAGGATACAGATTCCATGATCCCTATTTCATGTTGACCTTTGAAGGAAAATATTTTTCAAGCTCTTCATCCCCTGCATTTATTTTCATTGTCTCTCCCAAAGTGTACCTTTCCCCACTCTTGTGTTTGAAATGAGGTTTTTTGGTCAGATTATCAAGAAGCTTAGCCAACTTATATTAATGAACCTATATCTATACTTAACTTATATGCAACATATAGTTGGTCATATCTGATATGTATGTGTATACATATTTTGCATATATACAAATACATATATATACATACATACTTATAAACATATATAATATTTTATTTTATAGTTACTTATATATGTGCAATCATCCCTTAAGCTCGAAAAATAGGGACTGAAGGTAGGAACTGTGCTATATCTAAACTTGCTATCCAATCCACATAGAATTTGTCTTTCATTTACTAGGCTTTTAATATTTATTTAAATCACCAATATAAATAATAGACTCTAATTGTATATTTGTTTATTCATTCATCCTTGATTATGCCACAGAATACAAAAACAATCCATCTATCTATCTACCTATCTATCTATCTATCTACCTATATATTTCAATTTTATTTGGAATAAGTGTGCTTACTCTTTCAAAAAGATTAGTTTGAAGGGAACAACACCCATGGCTTTATAAGTTAGGGCATATTCATTTTAAAGTCATATTCATTACTTTATCCTTACTCTATATTTGTGTATAAACACGTGTATATGCATATATTTCTCATACAGAGAATAGAATCTAATTTTTCTTTATTTCTAATAATGACAATTTAACAGTAGACTTAACAATAATCAGATGTAGGTTGTCTGTAACAAGCAAGTTCCTAACAATGAGGACTTTTTTTAATGTTAAAAGACTGATAATCCAAAAGTAATCATTATCACAATATATATATTTAGTGATTCTAAAGTATAAAAAAAAAAAAAAAAGAACAGATTTCTTGCTGTTTAGGATACTTTGGGTATAACCCTAGATGGAACTACGGGAATGAAGTTGATGACCTTGAATTCTGTCCCAGTTCTAGAGCACTCATTCTTTTATCTAATTTTCCTAGACCCCTGGATGAAACCAAACAAGCTCATAGACATTAGAAATTGGATTTTAAAACATATGTAAAATAGAATAGTTAAAGGCAGACACACCTAGGCAGTAGGCAAACCTCTTGTTATTCTGTCCTATTTTATTTTTCTTGGGAGTTTTATAATTCACTAGCACATTTCAGAAACTGAAACATGTTTAAAACAGAAAGAACATAAGAGAAATTTGTTTTGTTTTATGAGGCCCTGGTATCTCCACAAGAAAAGCAACACTATCCTGCCAAAGGAAAATGTTTTTGTCATATTTTTGCTTTATCACTACACATGGGTGGGTGGATGGAAGTAACCCAACATTTTTGTTGCTGTCATATTTTCTTTTTTATGTTTTTGTTTAAAATGTTGTCATTAAGTTCAGGGGCCAGGAGAGGGAGACACTGGTGTGGGGAAAATCATAAAATTGATGATTTGGGGGCTTCCTTTGTTCTCTTCAGTTCAGTTACCACCAGGTCAAGTTTGGGAGTATTGCAATGTACTTCTGGGGAAGGCCACACAATTTTAAGTTGTAAAAGTGAAGAATCTTTGTTTTCAGTGGTAATCTTATAACAAATGGGAGCCAGGTGTGCAATATTTGAGTTGGCTACTTTTCAGGCTTTGCATTTATTTTTCTTTAGTTGTGCAATAGTAAGACATTCTAGGATGAAAATACAATGGTGTAATATATACTTTTTAGTAGGATTTTAAATGGTTTGAGTAATTACAATAAAGAATAAAGAACATATTGAAAATGCCTTTGAAATGCACTTGAGAGTGTTCCCCCATATATTAAAGTAACTTCTTCTTTCCTTATGAGCACATAGTTTTAGTTGTATGTTGGTTTTGTCATCACTTATCCTATTCACCTGCCTTTGGGATGCTTTCATTGTAATTCTTAAGTTTATAATTTTAGTTTTAGAAAGAATCTTAGAGATTTTTTGGCCAACTGTCTCATTTTGTAGATAAGGAGTCTGAGATAACTTAATTGCTAAACTTCATAAAACTACTTAGTTGTAGAACCAAGCCTAGAATGTGAATAACTAAGTCTGGATCTATCAACTATTTTACTTTTGGAATTATGATACATATGATACATATAAATATAAAGTAATGAATCTGACTTTAAAATGAATAAACCATAACATAAAAGTCACGGCATTGTTCCTTTTAAACTATTTTTTTTGAAAGAGTATATATACTACTTCAAATGTCAATCTATAGATATGCTTAAAATGCATTTCTAATATGAAATTTATAAAAATAAAATGTCTGATCCTAGTGTCTATGTAGAAAATTGTTTGAAAGGGAAATCATTGTATAAAAACACTAGTAATGTCCTAAATAGAGGATTATGTATGTACTCTAACAAATCTGGCAAATAAAAATAAATAATCAAGTTGGTGAATTCTAGTTCTTGTTACAAAAGAATGTAGATCTATAAAATAATGAGACTGAGTTTTTGAAGAGAGAGAGTGTCATGGCTGACAAGGAGGAACTAATAAGCTACCCCAGAAAACAGTTATAGAAGAGGAGCTACAAAAAAGATGGAGTACAACTACATCTTTGGGAAGTGTGCACATATTTTTTCAGGGGAATTATCTTGAAAGAAGTCATAGATTTGGATTTATTACTTTGTTTTCTTCTTGTTCTTCTTCTTCCTCCTCCTCCTCCCCCTTCTCCTCCTCCTCCTTTCCCTCCTTCATGCCCTTCTTCCCCTTCTTTCTCTTCTTCCTCTTGCTCTTCTTCATCTTCTTCTTCCCCTCTTTCTTCCCCTTCATTCTCTTCTTCCTCTTTTTTAAATTTAATTTTATGTTGTTCTCTTTTTGCCTCTCACTCTGGAGTCTAGTTCATGCAGGATTTCTGAAATATACAGCCACAGAGAAAAGTTTGCTCAACTGTCCTTTGACTATATAAATAACTAGTGAAGTTTAGTTTGGGGGTATTATTATAAACAGAATGAGATAGATATTTTAATATACAAAATACACATTCTTAATATCAGACTATTTTATTCTAAATGACATTGGTTTTAATTTGGTGATGCCAATTCATATGAATTACAAAAAGGTGAAAAGTTTCCAAAGGGGAATAGCACCAATTAAGCACCATTTTTAAAATACCAGTTGGCAGAGTCTGGGATAGGGAGAAGGGCATCACATTTTGCTCAGGACAATCAATTAACGTTCCCTCATATTCATTCATTCAGTCATATCTGTTTGGCTTCTGTTTCTAAAGACAAGTATGAAATTAACTGCATTTGATGCAGAAATTGAGATATTTCCATGTACCAACCATGTCTAGCACAGAGGTAGAGACTTATATGACTCAACCAATGCTTTCCTTGCTGAAGGGAAGGGGGAAAAGGAGAATAAAATGGACCACTTTAAGTATTATCACAGGAAGAAAAATTAGAACTTTTCAAGGGAAAAACAAAATACCAACACTGATAGAAGTTATAAAGAAAAAGAAAAAAAAATAAGGGCAAAGGGCAGTTGAAATAAAAGGCAGAGAATGGTAAATAGGATATTTGCCAAAAAAAATGAATAGTAGTCAATAGCAGTTATGTCTGAACCTCATAACAATGAAGGTACTGTTTAGAATTCAGATTCCTATACATCACTATTTACTTTGATGTCATAAGCAACAGAATAGTTATTCCAGATTGCTCTGAGCTCTCTATTTCTTAGGTAATAGACTGTCACCCTTAGATTCATCATTTGATTCCTATCTGAGGTAGCAAGTAAAAATAAATATGTCCTCAGCTGACTCTCATATGTTTACCTCCCCAGAGCATTCATATTCAGTATGTTTTTAAAGAGTTGTTCATAGCAAGAGTAGTCAGGATGTCACAGCAAGATACTAGAAAAATTGTGTGAGAAATTTTTAATTGTTTTGTTTTACACAAATTGCTTTAGTAAGCTGATTAATAATTAGAGAATTAAATAATCTGATTTTCCTCAAAATGTGACAAATACAAATGCCTAGGGAATAAGGGAAACAATCCTTCAGAATATAGGGGTTGGGGATTGGAAGTGGAAAAAAAAACTACATATGTTGAATTTGTGTGCTAGCCCTTCAAAGGAGTATCTGTTCTTCACCATGTTCATTTTTTTTTGTTTTCCCATTATTGATGGGGTGCAGACTAAGACTATAAAAGAGATAATTTGAGGGCAAATTCACACCTGAAAAGTTGAAATCATTGGTTTCCCCTCACAGAAGATTCCCTGGGGAATGTAATACAGGGAATCATGGGCAATTTACTACTAGTTGTGATATGTATCTGTCTGATGTAAAAAATCAATGGTTTTCCTTTAAAGAAGGCCTCCCTGGGGACCAAAGAGGAGAAGGTCAGAACAGCTTACCGGTTTGCATGCCTGTCTGTTTGTTCTCTGATGGCAAACAGCACTATAAGTAATGACTATTCAGTACCTGGCAGAAAGCAGGCCAGTAGCCCTCTGTGCATCACCTTATCCACTACTGTGATGCCATTATTTAGAGTATCAGATTCTGAAGAGGAATGAAAAATTTAAAGAATGAAGTTGTGGCTCATTCACATATCTCTCTCTTTCCCTCTCCCTTCCTTTCCCCCTTCTTATATATACATGCTCACACAAAGACACACTTTCACCACCTTGTACCTTAGCCCTTCCCTCTCAATCTCCTCACATGATATTTGACCACAGTGAAAAACTAAATCACTCTGGACTCTCTAATTATTAATTTCTATGTTACGTACTTAGAGAGATTCATTCAGCAAATGTGGTACTAAGTAACTAATTGACCTGGAAAAGTGTTGGACATAAGTAATTTAAAGGCAAGGACTAAATTAAATAAAATAATAAAATAAATAAAACTAATAAAACCCCCACTAAAAGTATTTTATTTTTCTTTAGATAAAAACAAAGTAAATATAAATACATTTTACTTTCTAATATTTTGTTAGCTTTAGAATTTATGGCACCTTTGTAAAGCAAATGAAGATAAGATGGAACATTGAAAAACTCAGGGATATATTGATGTAGTGAATATGGAGTTGAAAACTGTTATTGAACTATTTCAATTCTTAGTCAAAATTCAGTAAACCCAGAGGACTGTGAAAAGTATATCTGAATTCTTAGATTGTAAAACAACACAAATCTAAGATGGACAGTTGACAGAATCCATATACAAATGTAAAATCCCTAGGTCTGGGTTCAAAAAATCAGTCTTGCCAAATGCTAGATGGTGAGTATATCACTAGATAATAGTTGTGGGGTGAGGAATATTTGAGGGTTTTTTTTGGATCTAAAACTCAATATAAGCCAATAATCCAAAAAGTTCATTAAGTTTAAGCTTGCATTTAGAGAGGCATACAGACTTTTCCTTTTATGAAATGCCATTTATGAAATGAAAGGCATATCTAAAGTGCCATATTCAGTGGTAGGCAAAATTTTGGGGGGTCTAGATATGAAACTAGAAGAAAACTAGAGACCACTAATGGAGACAAATAGGTATTGATTGCATTTATACAGAGATTTATGGTTTGCAAAATTCTTTACAAATACTCATTTTATCTTTGAAATAACCATAGAAAATAAACACTATAGTCCAATTTTATAGATGAGAAAATTGAAGCAGGCAGAGGTTAAGTGATTTAGCCAGAATCATATAACTAGTGAGTGTCTAAAGCCAAGTTTTAACTTTTCCTGAAAAGGCCCAGTGTTTTATCCACTGAACCACCTAAACACTACATATCATTTGAGCATCAAATGGATTGATGGTTATCCTTGAAAAAAATAACAGAAGAATTATTGTTGTTTTCAAGCATTTAAAGCATTATATTTTGAAAAAAAAAAAAAAGAGGAGACTTGAATGCACATAATAGAATTAAGAACAACTGGTAGAATCTATAAAGAGGCAAATATAGCATTAGTTTTCCTCATCTGTAAAATGGGGCTAATAGAAGCACTTACTCATCAAGGATCTGTGAGGATTGCATAAAATAATATTTGTAAAAGCACTTATGACAGTGCATGGCATATGGTATATAAATGGTTATGGTCATTGTTGTTATTGTTAGAGGTGATAATATCCTAGATATGTGAAAATATGATATGAAGACAATGATGATGGTGGTGGTGGTAATGATACCTCAGACAGATCCCAATATCTTCATATGGAATGTGCATTCTTGGTAGTAATAAGCTCCTTCCACTGAAGGTGGAAGCAGGAACTGGATGACTCCTTGTTAAGTATGGTAAAAAGAGGATTCTTTGTCAGGTATACCTTAGCACAGGTGACCTCTGAGTTTCACTAAATCATGGAATTAGAGGCCAAGCCTTTCATTTTACAACTGATAATATCTGATATCCAGAAAGGTGATTTTCCTAGATTAATATAGTTAGTCAGTGTCTTGAAGCAAGATTCAAACTCAGGACTCCCTGATTTTGATCCCTGCACTCTATCCACTCTATGCTTTATCTGCCAACTCTATGATTTTGTAATTATTTGAAATAGCTTATGTCAAGGAATCAGTGACAAAAAATAATTCATCAATAAGGAACAACTTGGTTCAATGGGCACTGGAAACTAAAAGATTTGTTTTCAAAGCCTAATTCTATAATTTATCATTCACTTGACTTTGCTATGATAAAGTTCCTTAACTTTCATAATGATGGTATTATACAAAATGGCCTATGGGTCCCTTTGTACTCTAAATTAATGATTTTATGATTTCATGAAAAGTTAGTGAAATTTTCTATATTAACTAGAATGCTGAAAAATGTGTCATTCTCTTTGCTGAGAACTAGTTCTGACTGTGTAAAGAAAAATCTCCTTTTTTTTTTCCTCCTGTTACTAATGTGGAAGTTTTCTTTTGAGCTTTCTTTCCTTTTCCTTTTCTTTCCTTTTTTTCTCAAGACTGTCACAACCAACTTCTCCAGTCCTAGAGGAAGAAAACAGAAATTAATTAAGAATTGTGTTTTCCCCTTCAAACTGTAAAACATAAATTTTAAATTATCAGGCACCAATGAATGCAAAATGTGATGTCTTTTTTTTTTTTAGTAATAAAATAGAAAGACAAGAAAATCAATTCAAATAATTCTAATGCTAACATTTCATTATAGTTACTGTAAAATTTGATAGTAATTGTTGAGTGTCTAAGTTTCTAATTAGTTGGACAGTTTGGGTCTCTACTTGTTAGCAAATTAAAATGAGAGAAAACCACCTGTGGCACATTATAACATCAAAAAATAATTTTAAAATTAAGTTTCTGTTTAGTCAAAATTATTGTGAATTTAAAAATAACCATCTGAATGGTCAGTTTACAATGAGCCACTAGAAAAGGAAAAATATTTATTGCATTTACTAAAATGAAAGTGACATGTTCATTGGATATTTGTACTCAAAAATATTTTGCATACTTCATGACATTTGTTATTTAAAATAACAAAAATCTATTTCTCTCTCTCTCCTGTCCTACCCTCCTATGATAAGGGGGGAAAAGACACATTCCTTCTAACAAGTATTTATAGTCAAAAAAGGGAATTTTCTTATTGATCATGCTTAAAAAAATGTCTCATTACATATCCTGAATCCATTACTTATCTCTGTCTCTCTGGCATCTCTGTCAAGAGATGCATTGCCTGCTTTATCTTAAGTTCTATGGAATCATGAATGATCATTGTGTCGATCAGAATTCTTACAGCTTTTAAGATTGTTTTTAAGGGGCAGCTAGGTGGTATAGTGAATAGACCACCAACTCTGGAGTCAGAAGGATCTGAGTTCAAATTTGGTCTCAGACAATTAACACTGGTTGTATGACCCTAGGCAAGTCATTTAACCCCAATTGTCTCAGGGATTTTTGTTTTTAAATATCATTTTGGACAAAAATTATTCTCCTTGTTTTGCACAAGTCTATGTATCTTTCAAATTATGTATTCCCTCTTTTTTCAGCAGAGTATTATTTCATTATATTCATTTCCCACAACTTCTTCAGTCATTCCCTAACTGAAATATTCCTTTAGTTTCCAGTATTTTGATTTATACCCACAAAAGAACATATATATATTTCACACAGTTTTCACAGTTTTTTTGTAGGAATAGGTCATTTACCACTTGTTTGAACTCTTTTGATTAAAGATCTACTTTGAAGTAGTATATAACTGGATGAAAATGTATGCACAATTGTAATACCTATTCATGGGGCTGACAAAATGACATTGATATGACTTTTTTTAACAGTCCCACCAATATTTGACATTTTTGGGTCATCTTTAATAAACAAATATGTGTATTATTTTACAGATGTGATAACTGAGTCTCAAGAAAATTTACCCAAACTCATATGATTAAGTGTCAAAATCATCATCTCAAAAATTTAATTTCACATTTTCCATGATACCTAACTTACAGCATTTTGATAAAGAAAATTGTTTTCAAATAGAAAGAAAAATAAGCATTGTGTACTTTTCCAACAATTTATATTTTTCAGGTGATTAATTTTGAGGACATCAGTAAAACCATTCCTTTCATCATTTTAATATTGGTAGCATCTCAAAATATTAATTTAATTTGATTCTGTTCAGAAACCGTTTTGACTTTATATTTCCCACAAAAATTGTTCTAAATGCTTGTCTTTTTTAAGCCTTTCAGAAAAAGCCTGGGAAACTGGTTATTCACTCTATGATCCTTGACAAATCATTTTTTTCCCCTCAGCCTCAGTTTTGTATAAGGCTAGTTTCACCCTCATAGATTCAAATATGCAGAGCATATATTCATTGCAAACAAGAGGGAGGTAAGCCCTGAAGTACCAAGCCCAGCATCCAGGAAGTTCAGTCTAAAGAAAAGATAAAACTTTAGGGCATTAGGTAGTACTAATAATGCTCAGTTTTATATCCTATGGCTCTAAGGATAAAACATTTCTTGCTGGGATTTTCATATCTAAAATTCTGGAAAGGAAATGTTGGAGCACTTAATAAAGGAGAAAAATTCAAAAGTCTTTTGTTTTTGTTTTTGTTTTAAAAGACCATGCATTATTTTTCCTTTGACTGAATCAAGAGTAGCTTTGTTTTAGAGAAGCTATTAAGAATTTTTTAAAAATATAATGTTTCTGACTTCAAATTAAAAGGTCATGTCCAAGCCCACTTTACTCATGAGGAAAGATATCATGAGAGACAATTTTTTTTTTTTTTTTTTTTTTTTAGTTGAAGCCAGAAGCTTACAGTAAAGAGAAATTTCCCAACCACGGTCTGCATCCAATCCAACAGAAATAGTGTGACTATCAACCTATTTAGGGAAGACTATGCCAACCTGTGAGGAAATCACTGAAAAGAGAGAAGGATTCTCAGGAGCCTGATGATAACATTACTAGATGATGTGATGTCAATGGTCCTATAGCATCAGAAATCTCAGTTGCCCTTTCATTCACATCTCCTGGACATGTTTTCTAAGTGTCTGACAGTGACATTCCCCACCCATTTTTATTATTTCTACTGATTGAGTATGTATTTGATGGGAGATTGTAGAAGCCTCAAGTTTATGGGGGGAAAATTTTATTATGAATTCTCCTACTTTGCCATTTCAATCAATGCTTTTCTGCCTAGAATTGTGTCTTCCCCTTGACTTTTAATAGTAAACACATAGCATGGGGCTCCTGAACTCTGTTTTCAAGACAATTCAGACCCACTAAACATCTTGAATCTAGAACAAAACTACAAATTTGAATGTGCTCTTGTTTATTTATAGAAGCTAGTAAATACAGAGCTATTACTAATTAGTAATTCATTAAAAACTTTATTAAGTAACCATCAAAAAAGGTGCTTATTGTTTAGATTAAGGAAATATTCCTGAAGATATATGAATGGATTTAAATAATTTTGGTTGGGGTAGCTGGGTGGCGCAGTGGATAGAGCACCAACCCTGAAGTCAGAAGGATCTGAGTTCAAATCTGCCCTCAGTCACATAACACTTCCTAACTGTGTGGCCCTGGGCAAGTCAGTTAACCTCAATTGCCTCAGTAATAATAATAATTTTTTATCACAATGTTCAGTGTGGGAATTTGGAAATAGAATTAAAACTTATGGAAAGCATATAGAAACCCTGCAACATTAATATTTTCCATAAATCTAAGTCAGAGAATATTACTCTATTGATAATATGAGGTTCAAATGAGTCAGCTAAAGTCAGGAAAATCATGCCCTGATGCATCTGTAAAAGAAGTATGTACAACAAAGAAAATGACTTTAATATCACAATGAGGAAAAAAGCTACTTCTAGTATGTTAGTCGTATTCCTGTATAGTATAATAAGAGTATCTCATTTCTATTCATATAATCAACTACCTGGATATTTCCCATGTATATGAACCTTCTTGGTAACTACATTGCTTCTTTTCTATTCATTTTGACATATTTAAATAAATCCAAAGAAAGCTATTAAATCACTTGATATAATTTGACATGAATGCCAAGTTTATATGGTTTAGAAAACAAATAAGAAGAGATTATTTTTTTTCTAAATTATTGGATTTGTAAAGAATCTCAAACTAAGTGATTGGCTAATTTAGTCAATGTATTTTATGGATACTAAAAAAAATCATCTACTTTTGGAAGTTCAGTCACTTTACTGTGGGTAAATTGTATAAAGCATTTGAAACAACCAATAAAGAGAAAGACCTC
Source organism: Antechinus flavipes (assembly GCF_016432865.1). Classification (NCBI taxonomy): domain Eukaryota; kingdom Metazoa; phylum Chordata; class Mammalia; order Dasyuromorphia; family Dasyuridae; genus Antechinus; species Antechinus flavipes. The sequence continues at coordinate 181,448,968 of NC_067398.1, forward strand.
TTTTCCATTAGTACATTTACAGAAAACAACATTTGGATGCACTAAAGTGAAATGAATCAGAAACACATGGATTTGATTTCTTTTAAAATAAACATGAGTTTAAAAATTTAGGGAGAAAAATATCCTACAAATGTGTTTTAAAATTTGATAAAAACCAAAACCTTTGAAAAAAATGAATTAATACATGAGCATCTATAAAAAGATAAATTTTAAAGGAAAATGTAAGTTGAAAGAAAAATGAAAAATAAGTTAGGGATTTGATTAAATGGTCAATATAATGGTAGGAATAATCTTTCCATTATTTGGTTTAGGTCATAACAGTTTACTTTGGCAAACTATCTCAAAGATATTACAATGGTTTATCATCAGTTATCAACATGTCTCAAAAAAAGATACCAGAGGAAAAATGATAAGAGTTGCACCACAACCATAAAGGCTGATAAAATCTAAAAATATTGCAATGTTTCTGATGGAAACCTACTAATACTTATGTGACAGATTCCAAGGTAATATATATCAAAGCTCAAAGAGGGTTGAAAAAAAGTCTTGAAGACAATGGATGTGTTCATTTAATTTAAAAATAATGATGTAAAAAGGGGAAGAGTTTCTCTACATTTCATCAGATCAAGGAGAAGTATGCTAAACAGAGAATCAAGAAAAACAGCTGCCTCTTTAATATCTCAAAGGAAGAGTGCAGCTGGATGGGGGAATCTTTGATAGTCCAGGATCGAGGAGGTCCCATTTTCTTTTTCATTTGATATATTCTGAGTCAGTGTCTATTTAAAGATATTCTTACCTAAACTTCTTTGGATAGTAACTACAGAGAATAACTCTGTGTAAATTTGGTATTTTTCTTGCTTTTAACAAACACTTTTTTTTTTAACACTTTTGAGATTTTATTGAATCAATTTAGCATTGATTATCCAATAGACATGATTTCAATCTGAAACAATAGAAATGATCTATCATTCATTTTTTATCATCAGTTTTTCACCAAGAAGTGAAGAGTCAGAAAAGTCACATTTGCATAGGAAATAGAGGCAATAGAAATATGAGCAGTGGTTATGCTTTGGTTGCAGCAAATCACTAGCAATAAATTACCGGTGAAAAGTGGCATAAAAATTTGCCACAAGGACATCAGTGACCAGAAAAGGAGATTGGCCTGTCATGCACTGAAAGGAAAAATAAACAAGATAACCCAAGTGCTGTATTAATATCCAGAAGAATAAAAAGGAAAGCCTCCAGGATATTGGGTATATCCTCAGTGAGAGATTTATCAATAGATATGAATAAGCATCACAGAGAGGGAAGTCATGAATGGTTAACAATGAGTTTCATTGAAAAATTAAATAAAATCATCAAAGGAATGTTGTATATTTAAATAATTCAAATTAAATTGATTCAACAAATGTTTAGCACATATATATTATTTTTAAAGTATTCTACTAAAAGCTGAAAATACATAGGAAAAATTTTAAAACAATTCCTGCCCTCAAGGAGTTTAACATCTACTATATTATTAGACTACATATCTAATGATACATAAATATAAAGTAACTTGAGGAGATATAAAAGACTTCCAGATGAAGGGATCAGAGAAAACTTCAAAGAATAGGGAGGGAAACCCTTATCTGAGCCTTAAAAGAAAAAGATGATTCAGAAGAGTAGAAAGGAATAGGAAGTATTATGTATGTAGAGAACTTGTGAAATATGTAGAAGGGAGAGAAAGACAACCATGTGCTGGAACAGAGAATGGATGAAGAGAAATAATGATAAAGATAAAGGATGTAGGATAAAGACAAAGTATGAGAAGTAAGAGTTATAGGATACTAGTTTTCTCTACCAGGATAAGCTAATTAATTCTGAACTCAACAGCATACTATAACCTAAACTTTGATTAATACTATTTTCCAGCCTCTTTCCCCTTCTGATTAGAAGGGTAAGGGACACAGTACCAAGCTCTTCCCAATGCCTTCCTTTATAGAGGACAGAAACTGAACTCAACTCATTCAATTTTGTACTTGGTTTTAAGTCCACAGAACAAAATGCTCCTGGAATTCTGTCTTCTTCCACTTGTTGTTGTTAAATCATCTTAGTCATGTCTAATTCTTTGTAACCTCATTTTGAGAATTTTTTGGCAAAGATACTAGAATAATGTGTTAGTTCCTTATCCAGTTTATTTTAACAGAAGAGGAACTGAGGCAACTAAAGTTAGGTAATTTTCCCAGGTTTACACAACCAGTAAGTGGCTGAGACTAGATTTGGATTCATTAAACTGAATCTTCCTCATTCCAAGTCCAGCATTCTATCCATTGTGGCCTTTCCCAATACATACACACTTTCCCTGTCTCCTCTTGTGGATTGTCTCCCCTGTGAGACTGTAAATTCCTTGAAGGAAGAGACTGTGATTTTTTTTTGTATTAATCCCTAGGATTTAGCATTGTGGCTGGTATATAAAAGACATTTAATAAATGTTGATTAGATTGATTAGATTACTAGGCTAGAATAAAAAGAATAAAGTTGGGATTACTATCATTTATTAAGCACCAAGCATTTTACTGTGCTCTGTGTAGGCTCTTTAATGAGGAAACAAGTACATAATCATACATCCAGATCAAATACAAAGTGAAAGTGTGTGTGTGTGTGTGTGTGTGTGTGTGTGTGTGAGAGAGAGAGAGAGAGAGAGAGAGAGAGAGAGAGAGAGAGAGAGAGAAATACAAGGACAGCAAAGATAACATTAGTCAGTGTTTACAACATTAGTCAGCTAATTAATTCAGGCTGTTTACTGGAAGGACCAAAACTGAAGCTTAAAACTTTAAAACTTTGGTCACATAATGAGAAGACAGGATTCATTGGAAAAGACTCTGATGTTGGAAAAACTGAAGGGAAAAAAGTAAAAAGGATGTCAGAGATGAACATGGTGTTATGGAAACAATGAATGTAAACTTGGACAGACTTTAAGAAATAGTAGATATCTTCTATCTGGCCTCTTCAGCCAGTGTGGTATGGTTCATAGGGTCATGAAAAGTTGTTTATTAATGAATAATTGAACTACAAAAAAAATTAGCAATTAGAAAGGAATAGTCAAAAAGAACTACAGGTAGAAAAGGGTTCCTTAACTTCATTTTAAAGCAAGAGCTACTCTCTCTCAGTATAGTAAATAGTAGGAGTTAACATCTCTGAACAACCAAACTCTACTTAATAACAACAATCAATTAAAATATTTTAATATTTGCAATATCCCATCTGAGCTTCACAGCCATCCTGTAAAGTTCTGCATCCATTATGACATATTACTGATTAAAACAAACCAAAACAAAAACAAAAAACTGAGTCTCTTACAGGTTGTGACTTTTTATCCACTGCTTCATTTTTCCCTTGCTTTGGAGGATTTTTCACAGTTCTCTTTATAAATTAATACATTTATGTATTCTACAATAGATATTTAAACTTTTAGATTAAACAAAAAAAAAAACAAACTATGTGAATCAAAAAATGATAACTCTTACTATGCTATTTAATTCAGGAAGGATGTTGATATAGCAAGTGTATTTTTTTTTTTGTTTTAAAACACCTTTATTAATATATGTGTCTATTAGTATATCATTATTTACATTTAGCATAGAATGTAAATTATATAAATAAATGTCAAAGAATTCAGATCTTAATATCATTAGCATTCATTTATGTCTTAATAGGAAACAAGTGAAGAAGAAAACCGAGCAAACCAAATTATTTTTTATGAATGTTTAGGTTACAATCTCATTTTTCTTTTAATTAAAAAAAGACTTCATTTAAAAATACTCAGAATAAGATATTTGGGGAAATTATTTAAGGTAATTAAATAAATAGAATAGGAGAAAGTTGAAGTGTTTCAATGTGGAACTTCTCTTTGCAAGAAACCATTTTTTTTTAATAGGCAGAAACCAATAATTCTCTGGGATTGATTTACAACTATCATTTGGATTTTATTTTGAAGTGTTATTGATAATGATAAATTTTATGTTATTTTCTACAAAAGAATTTAAGAATAAATATTGCAGGATGATCTAGCAGAAAGAATATAAGAAAGGAAGGAAGAAAAAACAAGGTGAGGAATGAACAACTTAAGAAATTTGTTAAAGGTTCACTTGTTCCCTTGTAGAACATTTCACACCACTATGATTGAATAACATTTTGTTTGTAGCAGTCCTGTTTGTAGTGGCTAGAAACTGGAAAATAAATGGATGCCCATCAATTGGAGAATGTGTAAATTGTGGTATATGAATGTTGTGGAATATTATTGTTCTGTAAGAAATGACCAACAGGATGAATACAGAGAGACTTGGAGAGACTTACAAGTGCTAAGTGAAATGAGCAGAACCAGGAGATCATAATATACTTCAACAATGACACGGTATGAAGATGTATTCTGATGGAAGTGGATTTCTTTGTCAAAAAGATCTAACTCAGTTTCAATTGATCAATGATGGACAGAAGCAGCTACACCCAAAGAAAGAACACTGGGAAATGAATGTAAACTGTGTGCATTTTTGTTTTTCTTCCCAGGTTATTTTTATCTTCTGAATCCAATTCTCCCTGTGCAATAAGAGAACTGTTCAGTTCTGCACACATATATTGTATCTAGGTATACTGTGACATATATAATATCTATAGGACTGCTTGCCATCTGGGGGATAGGGTGGAGTGAGGGAGGGGAAAAATTGGAACAGGAGTGCAAGGGATAATGATGTAAAAAATTACCCTGGCATGGGTTCTGTCAATAAAAAGTTATTTAAAAAATTTTTTTGGTGATGTGATTGTTGTCTATCTTATACTGCATATCTTTCATCTTCATGTTGTTCCCAGTTCCTTTTTTTAAAAAGCTTTTTATTTTAAAACATATACATGAATAATTTTTCAACATTGACACCCGCAAAACATTGTGTTACAATCCCCCCTCTTCCTCCCATGCCATCCCCTAGATGGCAAGTAATCATATATATAGTGAAAATGCTATATTGTGATCCACACTCACTTCCCACAGTCCTGCCTCTGGGTGTAGATGGCTGTCTTCATCACAAGTTCATTGGAACTGCCCTCAATCATCTCATTGTTGAAAAGAGTCACGTCCATCAGAATTGATCATCATGTAATATTGTTGTTACTGTGTTCACTGATCTCTTGGTGTTGCTCATTTCACTTAAAATCATTTCATGTAAGTTTCTTCAGATCTCTCTGAAATCATCCTGCTAAAGTGTCTTATAGAATAATAATATTCCATAATATTCATCTAACATGATTTATTCAGCCATTCTCCAACTGATGGGCATCCACTCTGTTTCCAGTTTTCTTGCCACTACAAAAAGAGCTGCCACAAACATTCTTGCACATGTGGGTTCCTTCCCTCCTTTAAGATCTTTTTGGAATATAAGTCCAGTAGAAACATTGTTGGATCAAAGGATAAGCACAGTTTGATAGCTCTTTGGGCATAGTTCCAAATGGCTCCCCAGAATGGTTGCATCAGTTCACATCTCTACCAATGTTTTACTGTCCCAGTTTTCCTACATGCTCTCCAACATTCATCATTATCTTTTCTTATCATCTTAGCCAAGCTGAGAGGTATATAGTGTGTTGTAGATCTGTCTTAATTTGCATTTCTCTGATCAATAGTTATTAGAGAACTTTTTCATATAACTAAATCTATTTGGTGTTAAATAATGAGTTCCAGTTCTTCATTGGTCACAAATTCCTTCCTTCTCCAAGATCTGAGAAATTAACTATCCTTTGCTCTTCTAATTTGCTTATAATATCACTCTTTATGTATAAATCATAAACTCATTTTGACTTTATCTTGGTATATGGTGTTAGGTGTGAATCAATGTCTAGTTTCTCCCATACTAGTTTCCAATTTTCCCAGCAATTTTTGTCATATAGTGAGTTCATATCCCAAAAACTGGGGTCTTACGGTTTGTCAAACATGAGATCACTATAGTCATTTACTATTTTGGTCTGTGAACCAACCTAACCTATTTCACTGGTCAACTACCCTATCTTTTACCTAGTACCAAATAGTTTTGATGACCACTGCTTTATAACAGTTTTAGGTCTGGCACAGCTAGGCCATCTTCATTTGCATTTTTCATTAATTCCCTTGAAATATTTGACCTTTTGTTCTTCTAGATGAACTGTTTTCATTTTTTCTAGATCTATGAAATAATTTCTTGGGAATTTGATTGGTATAGCACTAATTTAGGTAGTATTGTCATTTTTAATATATTTGCTTGGCCTACCCATGAGCACTTGATATTTTTCCAATTGATTAGCAAATTTGCGAAAGTTGTGAATTGTTTCTAGTAAGTTTTTAGTTGATTCTCTAGAGTTCTCTAAGTATACCATATAATCATCTGCAAAGAGTGATAGAATGGCTTCCTTATTACCCACTCTAATTCCTTAATCTCTTTTTCTTCTCTTATTGTCAAAATTAACGTTTCTAATACACAGTATTCACTAGAAATTATAATGTTGGGCAATCTTGTTTCACCCCTGTTTGTACTGGGAATGGTACTAGTTTGTCCCCATTACATATAATGCTTGCTGATGGTTTTAAGTAGATGTCACTGATCATTTTAAGGAAAACTCCATATATCCCTATACTCCTTAGTGTTTTTAATAGGAATTGATGTTGGATTTTGTCAAATGCTTTATCTGCATCTATTGAGATAATCATATGATTTTTGTCAGTTTGGTTATTGATATAGTCAATTATGATGATAGTTTTCCTAATATTAAACCAGCCCTCTATTGCTAGTATAAATCCTACTTGGTCATGGTGTATTATCCTGGGGATAACTTACTGTAATCTCTTTGCTAATATTTTATTTAAGATTTTTACATCAATATTCATCAGGGAAATTGGTCTATAATTTTCTTTCTCTCTTTTTGCCCTGCCTAGTTTAGATATCAATACCATATCTGTGTCATGAAAGGGATTTGTTAGGACTCTTCCTTTCACTATTTTTTTCAAAGAGTTTGCATATTATTGGAATTAATTCTTCTTTGAATGTTTGATAGAATGCACATGTAAATCCATCTGCCTCTACAGATTTCTTCTTAGGGATTGATTAATAGCTTGCACTTATTTTGTAGATATTCCTCCATTTCACTTAGATTATCAAATTTATAGGCATATAGTTGGATAAAATAACTCCTAATTATTGCTGTAACCACTTTAACTGCATCCCACAAATTTTGCTATGTTCTCTCATTGTCATTCTCTTGGATGAAATTAGTTATTGTGTCTATGATTTCTTGTTTATGATTGGATTATTTAGTTTCCAATTAATTTTTGTTCTACTTCCCTCTGGCCTTTTATTGCATGTAATTTATTGCATCAAGATCTTTTAAAAAATGCATTTACTATTTCTGCCTTTCTGCATTTGATTTTGAGGTTTTTATGCCCTAATACACGGTCAGTTTTTTGCATAGTTCCCTGTACTGCAGAGAGAGAAAAAAAACAAAAACATTTCTGTTTCCATTCAATTTTCTCCAAACATCTATCATCTCTAAATTTTCCAGGATTCTATTTACCTCCTTAGCTTGTTTCTTATTTATTTTGTGGTCCTATTTAACTAGTTCTGAGAGAGTAAGGTTGAGATACCCCACTAGTATAGTTTCGCTATCTAATTCTTTTTGCAGTTCTCTTAACTTCTCCTCCAAGAATTTGAATGCTATACTATTAGTGCAAATATGTTTAGTATTGATATATGTCATTATCAATGGTCCCTTTAAGTAGGATGTAGTTTCCTTCCTTCTCTCTTTTAATTTCATCTATTTTTTTTTTTCTTTTGCCTTATCAGAGATTAGGATTGCTACCCCTGCTTTTTTTTTTTTTTTTTAACTTCAGCTGAAGCATAATAGATTCTGCTCCAGCCTTTTACCTTTATTCTAAATGCATCACTCTGCTTTAAATGTGTTTCTTGTAAACAACAAATTATAGAATTTTGGCTTTTAATCCAATCTGCTATCTGCTTCCATTTTATGGGAGAGTCCATCTCATTTAACATTCATAGATAAAATTATTCTGTATTTCTTGCCATCTTATTTAACCCCCTTATAGTTTTCTCTTACCTTTTTCCCTTTCCCTCCTCCCCAGTATTTTGTCACTGATCACCACCTCCCTCAAAAAGTCCTCCCTTTTGACCACCCCTTTCCCTTTTATGCCTTTCTGCTTTTACTTCTGTTCTCCCTTCTATTAGTCTTCTCCTACTTTTCTATAGGTTGAAACAAGCTTCTCTGTGAAGCTAAATGTGTCTGCTATTCTCTCTCTTTGAGCCAAATCTGATGAGAAAAAGATTTATACAATACTAATTCTCTTCCCCTCTTTCCCTCAATTGCAATAGGTCTTTTTTGCCTCCTTATGACTTGTAATTTACCCCTTTTAATTCAATTTTCCTCTTTTTCCAATAGAATCACCTTTCTTCCTCTAGTTTCTTTTTTACATAATCACAATAAAATTAAATTATACCTGCACCCTCAAAGTATACCCATGACATAGATATAGGTCTCAAGAGTTAACTATATCATCTTCCCAAATAGAGATATGAGCTTTTTAACTTTTAAAAGAAAGTTATTATTTCTTTCCTTTTTACCTTTTTATGCTTCTCTTGAGTTCTGTATTTGAAGATCAAATTTTTTATTCATTTCTGATGTTTTCATCAGAAATACATGAAATTCACCTGTTTCATTGAATGTCCATATTTTTTCCTGAAAGATGACACTCGATTTTATTGAATAGTTGTTTTTGGCTGCAATTCAAGTTCTTCTGCTTTTTGAAATAGCAGTTTACATGCCTTTCAATCTTTTAAAGTGGAAGCTCTATATCCAGGTAATGCTGATTGTAACTCCTCAATATTTGAATTGTTTCCTTCTGGCTGCTTGCAAATTTTTCTCCTTGTTTTGATAATTCTAAAATTTAGCTATGATGTTCCTTGAAGTTTTCATTTTGGGGTCTCTTTCAGGAGGTGATTTGTGAATTCTTTAAATGGCTATTTTACCCTCTGATTCTAGGACATCCAGGCAGTTTTCCTTGATGATTTTCTGTAAGATAGTGATTAGGATCCCTTTTTCATCATAGTTTTCAGGAAGTCCAATAATTCTTAGATTGTCTCTCCTAGATCTATTTTCCAGGTCAGTTGTTTTTCCAACGAAGTATTTTATATTTTCTTCTATTTTTTTCATTTTTTTTTTTGTTTTGTTTAAATGATTCTTGAAGTCTCATTGAGTCATTCACTTCCATTTGTTCAATTCTAATTTTTACTGAATTATGTTCTTCAATTAGCTTTTTTATCTCCTTTTGCATTTGGCCAATTTAACTAAAATTAGGTGTTTTATTCAATGCATTTTTTCCCATCTCACAAATTCTATTTTTTGATGAATTGGTTTCTTTTTCATATCTATTTTGTAAGGAGTTATATTTTTTTTCCATTTCATAAAATCTATTTTGAAAAGAGTTTGCTTCTGATAATTTGTTTTTTTTTTCCATACTCTCTTGCAAAAATATTATTTCCTCTCCCCATTTTTCTTCCCCTATTCTCTTTTAAGATCCTTTTTGAATTTTTCCAAGAGAGCCTTGTGAAATGGAGACCAACTCAGATCACCCTTTGGGACTTCATCTGAAGCTTATTTGTCTTTAGGATTCTCAGGGTTTGAGGCCTGTTCTTCTCTTTCTCCATAAAAGCTATCTATTATCAGAGTTCTTTTTGCTTTTTTTTTGCTCATTTTTTTTTAAAGGTTGAAGTTTGCTCTTAAGGCAAAGGGGTGACAGCCAATTTAGTTTGCCCTGGGGCTAGTGTTGCTGACTAATTTACAGTGCTGGGTAGGTGTGGCCAGGTCCTGGTTTTGGCAGGGTTCACAATTTGCCTTTTGTATTTGCTTTGGAAGTCTCACAGCAAATCTGCTGAACCATTGGTTTGTAATCAGAACAGAGTAGCCTAAAAGCCTCTCAGTAGATTCCCCTGTGCCCAAATGCCAAAATTCCCTGGCTCCCTGCCCGAGCTCCTTGCTTCAGGCTCCCTGCTCTGCAGTTTGACCTCAGAAGCCTGTCTCCCTGCCTGATTGAAACTGATCTTCTCTGAAGTTCTTCCAAAGTATCTTCTGAAAATTTGTTGAACTACAAATAGTTATGGGTTCTATCACTTCAAAATCAGTTCAGAGGCTTAATCTGCTGTTGATCTGAAGGAAACTTCAAGGAGATCAGATAGAGACATGTCTACTCTCTGCTATCTTGGCTCCACTCCACTGATATAGGAAAGTTCTAATTAATATAGATAAAGACTTTCTTATAATAGTTCATTTAAGATCTTCAGATTTCTCTATCATTATATTAGATTTTATTTATACAGTGTCATTTGTTCTGCCATTTCCCATTTAATGGCACACACTTTATTTTTAGTTTCTTGTTAGTAAAATTATTACTATAAATATATTTATATCTATAGTCGGTTTTGATCTCTTTAAGTACTCTGTCTTTGATCTCTTTAAGGATGCTGGGGTCAAGGGTAAAAGCATAGTTAAATAATAGGGAAGGGATAGTTTCAAATTGTTATCCAGAATAGTTGGATCAATTCATAGCACCAACAGGATTACATCTTTATATCTTTTCTCCCATAGCCTTGCCAACAATCTATTTTCTTTTTTTTGCCAGTCTGATAGGTGTGAATTGCAATCAGGAACAGGAACAAAAGAAAAACAACAGCAAGCAGAATTTTAACATTCTTTAGTTCATTCTTCTATAATGAAGATCTTTTTAAATTAACATTGTATACTAAAGTCAGATGTTGGAAATGGAACAATTGTAAATTGAGATTTAATTATAACAATGTAAAGATTTCAATATCTCAAATGCATAGGGTAATTATAAATTTGAGGTGTTACAGTCCACATCTTTAGTATCTTTTTGCTTTTTTTCTTTAAAACAAAACAAAACAAAACAAAACAAACGAACAAACAAAAAAAACTACTAGAAGTCCATTTTAAAAAGATTTTCCCCCCATCAATAAAGTACAATTTTTCCAAATTTTATTTTCTTATATAATGGATCAAATTGTTATCCAGAATAGTTGGATCAATTCATAGCACAAACAGGATTACATCTTTATATCTTTTCTCCCATAGCCTTGCCAACAATCTTTATTTTCTTTTTTGTTGCCAGTCTGATAGGTGTGAATTGCAATCAGGAACAGGAACAAAAGAAAAACAACAGCAAGCAGAATTTTAACATTCTTTAGTTCATTCTTCTATAATGAGGATCTTTTTAAATTAACATTGTATACTAAAGTCAGATGTTGGAAATGGAACAATTGTAAATTGAGATTTAATTATAACAATGTAAAGATTTCAATATCTCAAATGCATAGGGTAATTATAAATTTGAGGTGTTACAGTTCACATCTTTAGTATCTTTTTGCTTTTTTTCTTTAAAACAAAACAAAACAAAACAAAACAAACAAACAAAAAAAAACTACTAGAAGTCCATTTTCAAAAGATTTCCCCCCATCAATAAAGTACAATTTTTCCAAATTTTATTTTCTTATATAATGGATATTTTGCACATGCACAGATTCTATTAACTTATTTTATGGAGTCAGTTTCCCTAGATGGAAAAAGTGAGAAGCTTGCCTTCAACAGAATAGTGACAATGTATAAGTGAAATGACTTAGGTAGAATGTGTAGATATTTTATAACTGGTTCCAGTTGAATCTTCAAAAAGACCTGAGTCATCTTTGACCTTCTCGCTTTGCTTTATCTAGAACATCAGTGGCTATTTCATTATAACATCCAATAACAGAATGTGTGATAAAGGAAAGGGTCTTTTCTCAAAACCATATAGCTATTGAAAAACAAAACTTGTTCTTTTATTTTGTTGTTTTTTTTTTTCCCACAGATAAAAGGAGTAGAATCTCTAATTGGGAAAGCAAACCACAAAAATCCAGGAGTCAATATATAGTATAAATATTGCAACCCGGCATCAGCACTGGGCTTCCCCAAGGGGAAAGGTATGATCTCCAGGTATGATTTTCCCAGTGAATTTCAGTGAAAGCTTAAAGGAAAACTCTTATAATATTGATGTCCTTTCTGGACATGAACTTAGTGGGACCAGTGCTGTGCAGGAAGTGAGCTAGATTTTAAGTCTACTTCCCCAGAGAGCACAGTGGTATGAGGAGAATAAGCCCTTGAAGTATGACAGAAAACATTTATGTTTTTTCTAGCTGGATCTTTGAACTAAATTTCCAACACAGGCTAAAATTATATAGTGTTTTAAGGTTTGTAAGTGTTTTACAGATACCATCCCATTTGATCTTCACAAATATACTAGGAGGTAGATATTATTATTGCTATTCCTATATTACATATGAGAAAACTGACTTGTTCAAAGTCAAAGAGTTAGTAAGGTTCTGAGGCTGTATTTACACTGAGATATTCCTCTCTCTAGGATCAGCTTTTTATCCATTACAGCACCTCACTATCTCAACTTTAAGTGGTTAAATGGAAGTAGGATGTTATAGAGATTCTAATTAATGACAGTAAACAAGATATACCTCAATAATTTGTGGTTTACCCAAAACTCTGAGGATGAGATGTAGCAGGCCTGGCTCTGAAACAATGTGTGCACACATGCATATATTTGCAATGCAACAAACTCCTGTATGTCCAAAAGAGTTAAGAATAATTAATATATACATGTATGTATTTGTGAATATACATATGTATGCATGTGTTCTGATTAACTGATAATACATATAACATAGGGATTGTCATTTTTATTGAAAAGAAAAAAAATCACTTAAAACTAAAGTTATATGAACATAATTTTATTTTCTTTTGATGATTCAGAAGTCAGTTCATGATCTTGTAGTGCCTCAGGATTATTCTTATGAATATCAGTACTGTATATAAAAGAGGCATAGAAAATTAGATTGAAATCTGCAATGATCCTTTGATATGCACTATCCATAGAACAAGATAATACTATTGACCCACCATCAGTGGGATATGAACTTTGAGAAATTTTCCCAGTAGTAATAATGGATTTGTATTGAGACTTCTCTTTTTTCCTGTCATGTCTCTCTAGAAACTTGTTGCATGCATTTATGAGATAGTTAAGTGGCTGCTTTGCAATGTCTCACCTTTGTACAGGTTTACTCTAGGTGCACTTAACTGATGAAGGAGCTTAACTTCTTCGGTGTCATTTCTTAAAAACAAAATAATTAGTCTCTTCTTTAAAACTATGGTTAGCAGATGACTATCAATTACTAACACACACATATATACTTTTAAGATCTTTATTCTCTAGAAATATTTAATACTTATAATTACATTATTATTCTGTTATCTTTTTATCCTATTTTTGTAATTGTGTCTGAGATGCTTACTATGTGAACAAGATACTTGACCACTTCCCAGCCCCATTTGGAAAAATGGGAATGCTAATGATGCTGAGCTCACTGGATGATTGAAAGGATTAAATGAGATAACATGTGAAGCGCCCATAAAGTGATACATGAATACTAGCTATTATTATCAACATTAAAAGAATAATGGAAAACTGGCTTTTAACCTACTAAAAGTTACATATTGTCTGAATATACTTATTTTTCACTTCATCTTTCAAAAAGCTAATGATAAATGTAAGCAGGATCAAGTCTCTCTACAACCACTATTAAATATTCCACATTACTAAGATCTACAAGGAAAGATAAATTATAAAGGGCACCCTTGGAGAAATGCTTTTATGATGAATGAAAAGAATGTAAAAGACTTTGGGGATATACACTGCTTCATTCAGCTATAATTTTAAGTATGTGCTTTCTTCAAAATACAGTATTTTAAAACAGAAGGGAATCTTATATAAATGAATTTCCTTTAAAGAAGCTGTCATCTAGTTGTTAAATATACCAAGATTAAAAAAATATGTCTTTTTTCTTAGGAATTTGGACTGGATAGTTATTAAGATCATAGGTAATTTCTAATTGAATGCTCTCATTTATAATTAATTTACTAAATATGGTATTTTTGTTCATTTTTGCTAAAATGTTAGATATAATTATATGGGAAGAAGGGATGGAGAGTAGTATGATGATTGTGGCTTCACATATAACTTCTAATTCTAGTAATTCTAATTAGAATTACTAATGTGGACTGGAAAAAAAACAAAAGTCATTCATTGTTTTCAGGGTGTCATTTTATTTCTACAAATTTGCAAAAAACAAGGTTTTTTTATTTGTGTTTTGTTTGTTTTCTTATTTTTATTATTGTTATTGTTTTAAGACAGGGAGAGAGTACAGCCTTTAAAACGAATGAAGACTTATATTATGGGGTTAACCATTGGCACAAGTAACCATAAGAGGAAAATGCAATTGAGTCTGAGAATCTCAGCAGCATAAAACAAATGTGTTTTAGAGATAGTGGAAAAACCTAGCTACCCTTAGCTTTCAATTATACTCCAGGGTTATTCAGATGTTTTTGATGTTCAGGAATGTACCCTTCACAGGTGCTTTGATAAGCATGATGATAGAAACTAGCTCTTGGGCATTTTGAAGGAGTTTTTAAAAATCAAGGTGACTCAGTAACTATTAGACTATGAAAACCTTATATAGAATGAGTAGAGAATGCAATACCAGAAGTGTAGAAATTGTAAACAAAGAGTAGAGTAAAACTTCGAATAGGGAAAATAAAGTAGAAAAGTAAAGAAATAATTGTACAGAAGAAAATTCAATCACTGGTTATGGAGAGAAAGTGAGTACAAAAAATGACATGATACTCTTTTCGGGTTCTCCTCCTATTTATGGGATTACTCCTTGCCAATCCCCTTTGCTGGATATTCATTTAAGACAATCCCTGTATCTATGAGTATACTCCAAAACTCTGTCCTAAATCTCTTCTCTTCTCTTCTCCCTCTAGACTAATTTACTTGGTGATGTCTTATATTCTCAAAGATTCATTGGTTATCTCTATGCTCAGATTAGAAGAGAAGCATGACTTTCCTCTGATTACATGCTCTGCCTGTTGCTTGAAAGACAAGGGAAGGGAAAATTATCTCTATGCTCAGATTAGAAGAGAAGCATGACTTTCCTCTGATTACATGCTCTGCCTGTTGCTTGAAAGACAAGGGAAGGGAAAATCTGTAGGGAACAGAATTTACATGTTCTTCTGTAGTGTCTTCTGTGTCTTCTGCCTAATTTTCAGGCTTTTGAGAGTAGACAGTGGTGGGAAAGAAATTATCTTATCCATGTGCTTTCCCTTTCATGTTGCACTTATCTCCAGCCTGATGTCCAAACTTCTCTGGGAAGAAGAGTGGTATTTTCCACTCAATGATGAACATTCTCATATCTGGGTCATATTCCACATTTCCAAGTGATCTGACTAACTATAGGTTACCAGCCTAAAGCATTCTATGTCACTAAATTCTTTTTTCTTATAACTCCTCAATTTTCCCATTCTAAGGTTTTAATTAAACCCTACCTACCCCTTTCACTATGCCCTCTGAAATGTTAGTTCCATTGAGGGAAAAAAAAACATAACTCTTCTTCATCATAAATATTTTCTTCTACTACTATTTCCATTATCTAACAATCACTGACACCTGGGTTACCCTCTAGCCACCTTTACTGATTTCTTTTTTATCACTGGTCAGGGAAGAGGAATTGAAATATTCTTTGCTGCCCATTGCCATTTCTACATTCTCCCATACCTCCATCTCTCAGTAATCTCTCCTTTTTTGATATCCATGCAATTCACAACTATTTTCTAACCAAAATTCTGGTAGTTCCTCTCTATATACTTTCAAGTAACTACCTTCTTCAACAAGGTCAGGATCTGGAACATACTTTTTCTCTCTTTCTGAAACACTCCTATCCTAATACTAGGGGACTACAACATATCTATTAAGTCTCTGAAACATTGTAAATTCCTCCATCTACTCATTTCCCATAAGCTAGTCCTCCATCCTACCTCAACCATATACAGTTTTTTTTTATGCCATCATCCCTGAATCCATCAATTTCATGATCAAGAATTCTGAAGGCTTTTTAATCTGACCATAATCTATTCACTTTCTACCTTCCCTTTAACTTTGCATTAATAGATTTAATTTTTTATCCATGCTATGACCTCCACTTCCTGAATCCCTGAGTTCTTTCCCAGGCCATTTCCCTATCTATTCATCTCTTTTCATCACTATCTATTCATCTCTTTTCCCTTCTCAAACTTAATCCATTGGTGAACTACTTCAACTTTATACTGTATTCTTCTCTTGACTTCCTGACATGCCTATCATAACATTCATTGTACCTTCCCAAACTTCAGCTTTGGATGACTCCCATGGATGTAATTACTACCTCGACACTAATGATTCTCAAACTTACCTATCCTGCATATTCTCTCTTTTGGTCTTCAATTTTGTTTTTCTAACTGCCTTTTAGGCATCTCAAGTTGGACTTCAGTACCTCAACATCATCAAAATTAAGCTCATTATCTTTCCTTCTTTATATTTACCCAAAAGACGTACTTCCTTAAAAAGACCTTGCTTCCAATGATACATTCTTCAGTCCAATGATGTTGCCCTATTTTTCTGTTCTATGAATAAGATACTCAATTTGTCATTACTGGTTATTTTCTCTGGATGTCCCCCATTCCTGAAATATTATCCTTTCTTATGTCTAGTTTTTTTCAATTCCCCGCACATCCAAATTCAATCCTCTATCAGAAGCTTTTCCCAAACCTTCTTATTTCTAGTGTTTCTCCTTTAAGTTTTTAAAAATATATGTTATATATACATATATAGATTCTTTGAACATATTTGTTGAACATATTTATCTCACCCATTAGACTGTGAACACATTCATGGAGAAGACTGTCTTTTGATACTTTTTGTATCCCCAGCATTTAGTACATTGCCTGGGATTTAGTAGTCTTAATAAATGTTTTTGATGGACTATGTTAATGATTGTCGAATTTATTTATCCTGCTCCTGCTATTTTCTCTGTGTTGACCTGGTCCAGTCTCTAATTTTACCAGCCTATGTATAGATAATCTTGAATTAGGTACTTTAACCATTTTTCTTTAATTTAATTGCAAGGTTTCTTCTACATGGTAGGGTTAATTCTACACTCTGAAAGTGATATTTTCTTTTATGTCTTTGTGGTCATCCTGTAAATGATTTCCTGATTCTGCTTAAATCAGATTAACTTTATACATATCTTCCCAATTTCATCTGAGTTTTTCATATTCATAATTCCTTATATAACAATGATATCCCATTTCATTCATATGTAACATTTTAGTCACCTTCCCCCCTCTTGCCCTATTCTAAGGGAATTCATTAATAGAAAAAAAAAACTATTCCTATAAATATGTTTATAAGAACTTTTTTCTCTACTGTTGACCTCTATTGATCTCTTTGTAATAACAAAATTTTAAAAAAGTTAAAAAAACATAAGATGAGCTAGAGCATCACAGTGAATAATCTCAAGCTACAGGGAATTATTGTCCCTTAACTTATATGCCTACATCTGGTTCTTCTAGTAAATAATGATGCAGGTATTGATGAAGCATTATTCTGCAGTGGAAAATACTTTTGGTTCAGAAGTCAGAGAGCCAGTTTAAATCCTACCTGTGACACATGCTACTAGAATACATATACTGGATGCTACTCTGTAACCCTGAGTAAATCAGTTAAGTTCTTGGGGCCTCAGCTTCTTTATCTATGAAAGAGTGCAGAACAGGTGGCTCATGAGCTCATTTCTATCTGGCAGTGATATAAGTCCCTGAAAGCCATAGAGATATAGTATTATAACAACCATAGGGTGTAGGATGGGAGGATGAGAATCAAAAATGACAGAAAAAGAAGAAAAACCAGATTGTTGGAGAGGTTTGAAGAAACCCATGAGAAGAGGGATTAGCAGATAGAAATATTTAGCTACATAGTGGACCATTGGTGAATGAAGACTACAGTTTTACCTACTCTACTTCTATACCACATAAATTTTCATAGATATAAAGCTTCAAAAAAATTCAGGTTCCCCTTTTTTCCCTCCATCTCTGGTTTGAGAGGGAAATGAAGAAAAAAAAAAGACATGTCTAGTGAGTTTTTGAGTAGTATGCCTTATTTATTTAACAACAAACATGTAGTCTGCTGTACTCTTATCACATAGCTGGGAGAGATGCTTTGATTGACTATCTGCATCTTTAAAACTGGTGAAACTTGGCTGATCTTTGCACCATCTTTTCAAGTATACTTCTAATTGTTATGTCTGGCCAGAAAGAATCTGATGAACTAAAGGCAGTGAGGTGAAAGGAACATATTACTTTGCCTGCTCATCCTGCCTTACTCTAACTCAGGAATGGACCTGGAGGCATTTGGTTCAGGTTCAGATGCTAGACTTAGAATTTGAATCAGGAATCTTGGAGCTATGGTGATGTGGTACAACAGTTAATCATCTCAACATAGAAACCCTGAAAAGTCAGTTTACATGGGATTTCAGTTTTAGGATCAGTTTTTGGCTTGGAACTGGTATATTGTTCTATAGAAACCAAACTAAGTTATGAATCTAATTTTTTCATCTCTCTAGAGCTCAAAGTAATATAGAAATGAAGGAGAATTATGCCTCCCATTTTGGGGGAGAGTTTGTCTTGTTCAGAGATTGTAGTGAATCTCAATCTCAAATGTTTGTAGTGAAAGACTTTTTGATTATGTAATATAGAATCTGAATAAGAGAATAACTTTCTGGGATTTCCCATATACTTGAGTTTTTATCAGACTGATTCGGATTTGTCCGGTTTCATTTTGGTTGTTCAGTCATTTTCAGTTGTGTACAACTCTCTATGACACAATGGGGGAGTTATTGGCAAAAACTATTGGAATAGTTTGTCATTTCTTTTTTGAACTCATTTGAGAGATGAAGAAATAAGATTAAATGATTTATCTAGGTTCACATAGCTAGTATGTGTCTGTGGCTGGATGTGAAAACAGGTTCTCCTGACCCAGCATTCCATCCCTTGTACCAACTAGCTGAATTAAGGAGAACTGAAATTCCTGTTAAGTGGCAAAATTTTATAAATGCTTTTTAAAAAGTGATTAAAGTTTGAGTCAAGGTTTGTCCAAATGGAAAGCATTGAGGAACAGAGAGTTATCAGGGAAATGTTTACGTGTGGTACAGATATTTCTAAATTGTTTGACATTGAGTATGGGAATTATCCTGAAGACATGGGTTTTTCTGCCAGTTTCTTATAAATGTGTTGCTGTATTCTACTACAAATGTTGAATGTATTGGTGAGAGTATGGTCATGCTGTTTGTGTAGATTGTAATATACTTATTATATATACATTTCTTTTAATATGTGAATTCCTGAAACTATAATTTTTTGTGCTTGAATATTATTGTAATTTTATCCCTGTGATTATTATTATTATCTCTTATTCATTGATAAATGTTTATATTAAAAATCTAGAGTATCATTATTGTGACTGGTCCACTATATAAGTAGGAAAGTATAAGTATTCTCCAATTGATAAATGGTCAAAGGATATGAACAGATGAAAAAATTAAAGCCATCTATAGTCATATGGTACCATCCTACACTCTTTAGAGCTCAAAATAGTATAGAGGGGAAGGAGAATTATGCTAATTGACTATGATGACAGGAAAGGATAATGATAAAAGTTGAAGGGGATGTGGGAAAACTGGGACACTAATACATTGTTGGTGGAATTGTGAAATGATTCAATCATCCTGGAGAGCAATTTGGAACTGTGCCCAAAGGGATATAAAATTGTGCATACCATGTGAATCAGCAGTACCATTACTAGGTCTGCATCCCAAAGAAATCATTAAGAAGGGAACATGATTTATATTTGCATAACTCTTTATGGCAGTTCTTTTTGTGGTAGCAAAGAATTGGAAAATGATTAGATGCTCACCAAATGAGGAATGGTTGAATAAGTTATTGTATATGAAAGTAATGGAATATTATTGTTCTATAAAAAATTATGGACAAACTGATTTTAGAAAGGTCTGGAAAGATTTTCATGAAGTGATACTGAATGAAACAAGCAGAACCAGGATTACATTGTCCACAGTAACAGCAAGATTGTGGTATGACCAACTATGACAGATTTGCTTCTTTGCAATGATTCAATTATCCAAGACAATCCCAATAAACTTTGGATGGAAATGCCATCAGCATTCCAAGACAACTATAGCGAGTATCAACACATGCTATGTTTACTTTCTTTTTTCCTTTTTCTTCTGTTATATTTTTCTCTCATTGTTTTTTCCCTTTTATTCTAATTTTTCTCTCCCAACAAGAGTCATAAGAAAGTAGATTTAAAAAAAAAGAATGCACATATATAATTCCCTCTAAATAATTATTTGTTTTTTTTAAAAGAAAAGAAAGATATAGATAAAATCTCAAAAGCTACAATGATAATCAAGCAAGTTATATTTACCTTTTACATGATAACATCTAAAATTCTGAGAGAACTTGACCATAATCATATGATGCTGGTATATCTCAAAGAACACAGATCTGCCAGGATAATGATGAGGTAGAGGAAGCATGCCAATTTAGAGAATATGTAGGATTTCACAAATCCAGGTAAAGGTGTGGGATATTACAGTGGATATATCCCATGTACCAGTTACATTGCTGTATTGATTCTCTTTGTGGAAAAAAGTTGCAATATAAACTATTTTAATTTTTTTCATTGTCTAAAAGTCTTATCTTAGAGCAACAGATAGGTGGCACAATGGATAAAGTGCTAAACCTGGAGTCAGAAAGACCTGGGTTCAATGCAATCTTAGACACTTATTAGCTGTGTGGAACAAATCACTAAACTCTGTTTGTCCCAGTTTTTTTTTTTTTTTTATCTGTAGAATGGATGGAAATGTCAAACCAGTTTCTTTGCCAAGAAAATCATAAATGTCATCACAAAGGGTCAGAAACAGCTAAACAATAACACCAACAACAAAAACATTTTTTAGGCACAAATTATTTCCCTAGCCCTAATTGTACATAATATTTCTTTTTATTTATTTCAATGATTTAACATTGTGAATCTGTATTTCTTGACTTTTGAAATCTTATGTCCCTAGGTGGTTATTGGAGATTAATTATCATTTCCTCCCAAATTTCTTTATTTTAATCACAGCAAGTAACTTTGCGTATCATTGCTAAATCATAAAATTTGAAAATGGTATTACCAATCCTCTCCCTTACCACTTTAAAAATTAATATTCTTGAGATTATTAACCTTTCAGCTTCCAGTTGAATTTGTTTTGTTTTGTCTTGTTCAATAAAGTAACTCCTTTGATATTTGAATTGGGGTGGTATTAAATCAATTAATTTAAGTTAATTTAAATAATTAATTCTGTTCCTATGTCTTGATCACATGCAATGATATTGTCTCCAATTAAATATTTTGTCTTTTTATTTTTACAAATAGTATTTGTACCTATAGTCATATAAATCCCAAAAATACATTACATATGTAATGACTACCTTGGAAATTTTATGGTTATTGTATCACTATTTTGAATGAGAATTCTTCATATCCATCCTTTTGCTAAGTTTTGTTAGAACTATATAGAAAAACTACTGATTTCTTTTATAATTCTAAAATTGAAATTTCTCTAACTCCCACTAATGCTGGACAATTTGGATCCATAAAAAAACGGCTTTCTTCATTGTACCTTTTGTGTGTTCTGCTTCCAGACTAGTGATTCTACACCAGATTGTTATGTTATATATGTACAGTTTTTTCTGAATCTTTTCAATCAAAAAGTGATTACTATGTGTTGTCATATAGATCTATCCATTGAGTAACAGTCTTTATTTTTCCCAAATTAATTAAGGTTTTTTTGTGCATCTAATTATTACCTCTAATTGTGTAAAATGAGAAATATAACCCTTATGTTCTTTAATATTAATTGGCCTATATGTAGAAACCTTCCACCTTCACACTACTGAACTTAATAAATGCTTTAGTTATCATGCTAGTTTGAATATCTAAAATTCTCTGGATTAATTATCATATCGACTGCAAAAAGAGAAAATTATATTTTCTTGGATTATGTTTATTCTCAAATTTTATTTTACATATACTTTTCCTTTCCCCCTTCTTCCTTTGTCTTTTAAAATGTGAGGGCAGAATGAATTAGATGGCAAAGACTGGAAGTCATAAAAACTCCTAAATTATTCTCCAAACAATTGTAAATAATACTTCAAAATAAATGATGAACCCACAGAACTTCCAAAAGGACAGAGTAAAACAAATTTCCAAACTAATACATCTTAGAAGGTCAATAAGAAAGACCTATCACATGGGGTGAAAGTGGAATACAATTTCAAGCAGCCAAAAAGAAACAATTCAAATATCATCAACCTGCAGTCATGAAAACACAAGATTTAGCACCTTCTACTTTAAAGAAATGAAGGGCTTGGAATATGATATTGTGGAAGACAAATGAAGTAGAATGATAATCAAGAATCACCTATCCAACAAAACTATTTAGTTTATATTTAGATTATATTTATAATCCATTAGGAAAAGAAATGAACATAAAATAAATGAAGAATTAGTACATGTTTAAGATAAAAAAGACCAGAGCAGAATAGAAAATTTGATCTCTAAATACAAGGCTTCAGTAAAAGATAAAAAGGTAAACAGGAAAGAAAAATCATAGAGATGTGTTAACTCTATATTTTTTTACATTTCTACATGGAAAAAAATGATACTTGTAACTCCTCAGAACTTTCTTCTTATTAGGCATGTTAGAAAGAATATACAAATACAGAAAGCAAAGGTGTGAGTTGAATATGATGGGATGATGTGTAAAAATAAAATTAAATAGTGATAAAAAGAAATTCACTGGAGAAAGGAAAATTGAGGGATGGGATGGGGTAAATTATCTCATATAAAAAAAGGCATGAAAAGAACTTTTACACTGGCAGGAAAGTTGGGGGGGGGGTGTAGGGGAAAGTAATTAAACCTTACTCTCTTTGAAATTGCCACGAAGAGGGAATAACACACACTCAATTGAATATAAAAATCATTCTTGACCTATAGAAAAGTAGGAGGGTAAGGCTATAATAGAAAAGAGGAGAATGTTGATAGAAGGGAGGGAATATTGAGAGAGATGGTAGTCAGAAGCAAAACACTTTTGAATATGGACAGAGTAAAAAAATAGAGTAGAATGGAAAGGGAAATATGATAAAGGAATATACATGGAATTTGTAACTATTGACTTTTATTCATAAATTTATAACTGGGAAAATTTTACAACAAGTTTCTCTGATAAAGATCTTATTTCCCAAATAGAAAATTTAGTAAAATTTATATAGTTGATAAATGGTCAAAGGACACCAATAGTCTGTTTTCAGATGAAGTAATCAAATTTAGCTTTTTGTTTTATGAAAAAATGCTCTAAATACTACTGGTTAGATAGAAATGCAAAATAACAAAACAAAATTAAATGAAACTCTGAGGTGCCACCCCACATCTATCAGACTCTTTAATATTACAAAAGTGGAATAATGTCAGATATTAAAGGGGATGTGGGAAAATTGAAATGTGTTATTACTTAAATTGTGAACTGATTCCACCATTCTAGAGAGCAACATGGAACTATGCCCAAAGGGCAATAAACTTCCTGCATACCCTTTGTCCTAGCAATATGACAACTAGTTCTGTATCCTAAAGAGATAAAAGGAAAAAGGGAAGGGATACACACACACACACACACACACACACACACACACACACACACACAATTATATTTATAGCATCTCTTTTTTCTGTCAAAGAATTGGAAGAGATGCCCATCAGTAGGGAATATATGGTCATATTTGTGATATATGGTTGTGATGGAATACTATTGTCCTATAAGAAATGATGAGCAAGTAGAGAAACCTAGAAAGACTTATGTGAACTAATAAAAAGTAAAACTAACTGAACCAAAAAAGAAAATTGTACACAGACACAGAAATATTATTTGATGATTGACTGTGAATGACTTAGCTATTCTCAGAAATACAATGATCTCATCAATACTATTCTGAAAGAATCGATGATGAAAAATGTTTTCCATCTCCACAGAAAGATATGATGTATTCTGAATACAGATTGAAGCATATTTTTTTATTGTTTTTCAGTTAGCATTTTCTTTCACAACATGAATAATATAAAAATGTTTTGCATGATTGCACATATATAACCTATATCAAATTGCTTGATTTATCAAAGGAAGTGGTGGTGGAGAAAAGTAGAAAATTTAGAACTCAAGAATCTTTTAAAAAGTGTTAATTTTTTTTTACATGCAATTGGGAAAGTTATGTGTATATATATGTACGCATATACAAGCACACACATACACACACACACACACACACACACAATATGGGATCTAAAAGGTAAATAGAAGAAATATCTTAATAGAATGTTATGGAAAGAAAAGTAAATCTAGTACACATAAATGAATGTGAATGAGATGAACTTGCCAATACAATGGAGAAAGTAGCTGATTTGATCAGAAAATAAAACCAATGTGTTGTTAACAGGAAGTACATCTCAAACATAAATAAACAAGGATTTAATTTGGTTTGTTGGAATAGAAACTATTATGCCTTAGCTGAATCTTAAAAGCTGGAATGACAATTATCTCAGATAAAGTAATAAATAAAATATAGACTAAACTAAGAAGCATAACTCAAACTTGCTTTAGCTTAGCTCTTGTCTGGGTTTCTTCAATTGTGAGTAATAGGATACCTTGACTCTGTAGTTTTATTTCAACCTATGCCCACAATGTAGAATGCAGAAGAAACTCATTTTTAAAGAAGGAAAAAAACATAAACAAAGGATTTACTAAACAGTATAATCCAATAATACATAAATTTAAAAATATAATGTAGTGATCTCCTAAAATCCCAGAAAATAATTCAGAATCTCCTAGATAAAAATATTTTAATGAAAATATGCAAACATTTTAATATTGATGCCTATGACATGAATGAAAGATCTTTGACATTCTCAATAATGCTTATGAGTGCAAAAAATCCAAAGATTTAAAAGAAAGTTTAAAAACCACTGTGATGTTCAAAATATGTTTAGCAACATTTAGGAGGTGGGGTAGTAATACTTTTGTATTCTTTTCCCCCAGATAATCATATTGCAGTATACTAAAAAAAGAAACACAAAGTTTTAACATACCTATATCACCAATATCACTTACTAAAACACTATACAGGCAGTAAAGTCTAGTCTTTTAGCCAAAATCCTACAACTACCACCATTTCAATGCCACAACTTTGCTCTTCAACTGAAAAGCCACGGAAAAATTCATTTCTTTTTCTCAGTTCAAGAGGAAATTCTCAGAAAATTATTTTATAACTCGGATAGGCATAATGTCATAACTCTTAAACTTGAAATTTTCCTAAGCTCAAAGTTACATGTGGGTATTGCTCAAGGCTAGTCTTATCCAAAAAATCACTTTTTTCTGACTAAAGAATACTAAACCATGAACCATACTTCCTAGAAAATAGAACTATCCATTTCTATGTACAAAAGATTGGTATGTGAGACATTTAGCATAAACTACCCTCTTAAGCCAGCTTTGCAATTAAAAAATCAGCTTCTTATTAATACTTCTGAAATGAATGATGCCAAAATTACTTGAATGTTGCCATATCTTAGCCTAGGGTAGTCTATCTGAGACATTCTTCTCTTAGTTCTTAGGACAAGAACATGTCTAAATCTTCATTGTTTTTCTGCCATGATTTCCTTCATGGCAAAGGGCAAGAGAAATGGGAGACAATTAGACAAAAACAATTAAGACTCAGCAGTGGTACAATAAGGTTTGTTAAACTTAAACAGTTTTTGATAAAACCAAAATTGCAAATTAGTGAAGCAAGTCTTCTTTATATAACTCCTAAGAATATTTAGAGTAATTTGAAAGAAATTACATTTACATCGACATCTTATAAAATATTGCATAACAACCTCCAAAAAGATGTGTTGAGTATGAAAGGTCTTATCTTTAGAAAGAATAGAGTATCATAGAAGGAAGTAATGTGCATGGCAATGTGCTTGAAACTTAACAATATAGAAGTTAAATACATAGTTTTAAGCACTTTAAGAACATTTTATATAAACAAAATTAAGTTAATATTAGCTGAAAAAAATATTAATTGGGGGAAATCATCATAAGATGTTTCATAAATGACATATCTCAACTATATAAAGAACTGATATAATTAAAAGAGAACTAAATTCATTTCCCCAACTGATATTTGGTCATAGAAATGAATTGTCAGTCTTCATTGCCTCACTGTGTGAGAATGTGTACATATATACATACATACATAATTTTTTTCTTCTGTACATATAAACACAAATCCTTTCTCCCTCATTGAGAGGGAAAGAAAAACAAAATTCCTGTTACATAAATGAATAGTCCAGTAAGATAAATTTCCACATTCTCCATGTCTTTATCTATGTGATTAAATATGTATTCATGTGTGTATGTTTAGTCATAGTTATATAAATGGACAATGTGTCTATTAATAGGTAGTATACAATATGTATATATAATAAATGTAGTATATGATATATGTATGTATGTAAAATATACATACATATATACTCACACATTTTTCTCTCCTATTATGAACTCTGAGCCTTTGTCCTTTTGGTCAGGAGATAGGTAAACATGTTTTGTCATTAATTTTCTGGAATTGTGGTTGGTCAGAATATGTTTTTTTCTCTCTGTTTTTAACTCTTTGTTAAAGTAGGGATCTCTTTCTAGGGTGGAGGGTGTACTTTCTCAAACATCAAGGATGTCGTGAAGCTGTTTTCAGAGATCCTTCAAGGAACCTGACCAAAAGCACTCCTTTCTGTTCTGGAGCTGTTAGGTGTGTCCCTGCCTCATTGTAGCTGTAAAATCTAGTGTGCTGGAGTTCTGCTTTGCTGATACTCAGTCCTTGAGTTTGGGATCAGAGCTGTCCTGACATGGCCTGCACTGGGAATGCACTGGGACTGCACACCAGACTCCCACCCTGTTGTCAGAGATTTTCTCCACTGACCTTCCAAGTCCTCCTTCCTGGGGCCAAGTGTTCTTGGAGTCAAGAGGTGCAGAAGTCTCTAGCACTGCTGCTGATTCAGAGATGTTGCCTCTCTAATGCTGGGGTCCAGCCAAGGCTAGAACTGGGCTGAGTCTGACTGATATTACACATTAAGCTTCCCCTGGTTCAACAGACCTTTTTTGTAGAAGGCCAGAACTCTGAAAAGGTGTACTCGAATCAAGGACAGGAGGGAGCTTATAGTTAAGCACCTACTTAGTGTGACATACTAGCTCTCTAATTGTAATGGGCTGAAGCTTGAGTTGATGCACTGAGGTCCTAAGCATGTGAGGCTAAATAATAATTGGACATACTCTATTAATATATATATGCTTGGAGAAAGAATGGCCCCCGCCCACTCTTTGTACAAGTCCTGATGTATTTTATAGGAAATTACATTTTTGGTGGGTGGAGGCAAGGGAGCGGAAAGGGAAGCAGAAGGAGAGACTGCTGGCTTGTGTCTTGACACAGCTGCTTGCATTGCTATCACGACGGCACTTCATCTCCAATCCCCCTCTGCTAGCTGGCTTCCTTTCACAGCTACCCATATTGCTATCACAATCCTTCTTCACCTCTTCACTTCAGTAAAGAAAATCTTCAATTTTTTTCCTTAATCTGAATTCCTGACTCTGGCTGATTTTAAATATGCAGTCATCATATTTGGCACCCAAGCATGGGAACCAAGGATGCTACTTTCACTGAAGAAGTCTCCAGTGACCAGGAATTTAGGTGAGTTTAATAGACTAAACTAGTAACCTTTTTTTGGCTGAAATGGGACAGATCCTAGCTAAAGATTCTCCAGCCCCCACCCCAACCCCCCTACCCCCAGCCCCACCCAGGAGTGGTGCTATAGAAAGCCTGCTTAAGCTGATAGAAGATCAAGAGCTACTTATAACTTGGGAACAGACAGCTAGACTTCTTGGTACATTAAAACACACCTTCCCTTGGTTCTTAGAGGAAGAGCAAATCTCTCCAGATAATTGGGCATTGATTGGGCAACAACTCTCTGCATATTACAATGAAAATGGTCTTCATTCAATTTTCATTGAGGCATTCTATTTATACAATATAATATAGTTGGCCTTAAGATACCGTGTAAGTTATAGAAGAAAAGGAAAAAAAAAAAAAAAACTCTAGGAATAGCCAAATGAGGAAGCCTGAGATAAAGGAGGAAGACAAAGAACAGATTAATGACCATATCCCCACAAGGCATGGAGACTTAAGTGAGGCTCAAGGATGTGGTGACTTTCCACCCCAGAAGACAGCTTCAGCCCCACCTAAGGAACAGGTAATTGACTCCCCTCCATCAATTCCACCCTCTGGGATGGAGAGAGGAGGGATAGTGGGGGGGAGGGGGGGCAGTGACAGCACCAGCACCTCCCCCCAGCATTCAGTTGCTCCTATGACTAGATTGCAAAAGGGACTAATTAAGGCCAAAGTGGAAGGGAGAAATGTATTGGAATTTCAACACCACATTTTTCCTGTAATTCAACAGTTTACTTCTTCAGGTCAAGAAAGTAGAAAATAGGCTCCTTTTGATAGAGAAATTCTCAAAGACCTGAAAAAAGGCTTGCACTCTTTATGGGGCTACATCAGCTTATGTTAAGATGTTATTATAGAATTTGGCTTTTGAAATCTTGACCCCTAATGACTGGAAATCTATAGCAAGGATATGCCTAGAATCTGGACAGAACTACTTGTGGCTTTCTGAATATAGTGAGCTCTGTAGGATACAAGCCCAACAAAATAATCAAAGTGGAGTTTATTCTGCAATCACCCATGACCTACTAACAAGTATAGGTTCTTATGCAGATGTCACAGTACAGATTAATTATTCTATAGCAGCATATGAGCAAATTGCTACTAATGCTATCAAAGTGTGGGCTTCTCTTCACAATAAAGATGACAAGGGTGGGGCCTTCACAAAAATAACACAAGGGCCAAATGAACCCTTTGCTGACTTTGTGGGATGTTTGCAGACAGCTATCACAAGAACAAATGGGGAAAATGCAGTAACAGACATTTTGATAAGGCAACTTGCTAAGGAAAATGCTAATGAGGTTTGCAGAAGAATTATACTAGGACTGCGCAAGGATGCTCCTTTAGAGGAGCTCATAAGACTCTGTGCCACAGTGGGCACAGGTGCCTTTTATAGCCAGTCTATAATGCAGACTTCCCAAAATCCAAACATGAGAAGACAGAGTCCCTTCTGGAAAGGGACTTCCAGAGAGACTCGTAGATGCTTTCAGTGTGGAAAAGTAGGGCATCTGAAAGCTCAATGTTGATATAGAGATAAAATGGGAAAACAGGGTGGGACAACAAGACCCAATACCCCACGTTCAAAATGCAACAGAGGCTTCCACTGGGCCTCAGAATGTAGATAGATTCAGAGAAACGGGATGAGGGGCTGAGCCCCAGGGCCCAAGGCAAAAAATACTTGGGGCATGATGGCAGTCAATGGTGCACCCAGAGAGTGCCTACAAGTTCAGTACCCAGACATGACCAATCAGCCAGAAAGCCATATGATGGGAGAAGGGGATTACACAATTAACCAGCCAGGAAGCAACCTGATGGGAGAAAGGAATTACAATTGGGGAGAATAGAGCTGTATGCAGCTGGGACAACTGAGATACTGTTGTATTGTACTGGAGAGGTGAAATCTGTTCCTCTCCAGCCTATGGATCCCTTACCTCCAGGCACAGTAGGCTTGACTATTTCACCTCCTTTTTGTACGTACAAAACAGTGTCCATCCATACACTGATGTGGGAAACTAGGGAATGTATAGATAATATCCCAGTCACTAATACAGGTAGACAATGTGTGACATCACCCAGGAGAAGTAGTAGCATCAGGTTTACTTATACAGAATCCTAATAAGCAACCTAGTGATAGTCACCCAGATTCTGACTCCAGACCACAAGATCCAGGAATATACTGGACAGCAGCTGTAACAGCTGACCGACCTATGTTCACTCTCTATATAAATGGCCTACCATTGGAAGGATTGGTAAACAAAGGTGCAGATCGTACAGTCACTAGAGATGCCAATTGGCCCAGTCACTGGCCAAAGATTAAAGCAGACACCTACATGTCTGGAGTAGGAGGATCAATAGCAACTGAAGTTAGTGCTGCCCCTATGAGATGGACTTTTGAAGGCAAAACAGGAGTTTTTACTCCTTTTATAGTTGAAAAAATACCCATCAATCTGGGGGGAAGAGACATTTTACAGCAATTAAGGTTAAAAATGAGTACTTTGGGTTTTTAAGCAGGGCTGTTGTTGAAGGCCTGCCAACACTTTCACCTGTTCCTATCCAATGGAAAACTGATCCACCAGTGTGGATAGAACAGTGGCCCTTAGGTAGCTATAAAATTCAGGCCTTATTAGATATAGTACAGGAGCAGCTTGAACAAGGGCACTTAAAACTTTCTTTAAGTTCTTGGAATTCCCCAGTGTTCATTGTAAAAAAGAAATCTGGAAAATGGAGGATGTTCACTGATTTAAGAAAAGTGAATGAACAGATGGAAACTATGGGAACTCTTCAGCCTGGACTTCCATCTCTTCCTCAATTGCCTAGAGCATGGCCTCTTTGGGTCGATTGTTTCTATTCTATCCCTCTGGATAAGGAGGATATGAAAAGATTTGCTTTTTTAGTGCCCAGCATTAATTTAGCTGAGCCTTATAAAAGATATGAATGGACAGTTTTGCCACAGGGAATGAAAAACACCCCCACTATGTGTCAAATGTATGTTGCTGCTGCTCTTGCTCCAATAAGAAAAACAGTTCCAAAAATTATGCTATTACATTATTTGGATGATATATTGGGATGTGCACCTGAGGAACAAATGCTAGAAGCATGTCTACCAAAGACCATAGAAACACTAAGATACTACAAATTGTATATAGCTGAAGAAAAAATTCAAAGACATGCTCCTTTTCAATATTTAGGATATGAAGTATACCCTAAGGTGCTTACAGTACAAAAACTGTCCTTAAGAACAAAGAATCTAAACACTTAAATGATTTTCAGAAATTGATAGGAGATATCCAATGGATGCGACCAGTGTTAGGCTTGACTACCTATCAGTTACAACCATTATATGACATTTTAAGGGGAGGCTTTAAATTCACCATGCCAGCTTACAAAAGAAACTCAAGAGAAAAGTTGAACTGGCTTTATCTAATGTGGTTGAAAGAATCACTCAAAAACCCTTGGAAATATCAGTTTTTGCCACACAAGAGGCACCCACAGCAGTCCTTCATCAAGGAGACAGTGTGATAGTGTGAACCTACCGGCACAACCAGAACAAAGCCTTACTCCTTACCCAGTGCTTGTGACTAGAATTTTATTAAAGGCCATTAAGCGAGCAGTACAATTATCTGGGACAAGACCTGATAAGATATACACCTTTTGCACCAATACACAAATTAATGTGTGCTGTGAGACCATTCCAGAGTGGCAAATTTTATTAGCCATGGCTCCAAATTTTACACATGGGTCTCCATTAAAGATAACCCGACTATTACATAATTGGCGATGGATTCTTGAAGAAAAAGTTTCTAAAGTTCCTCTTACAGGAACAACTATCTTTACAGATGCATCCAAACACAATATTTGTGCTGTATACTCTCATGACTTAACTATAAGGAGAGTAGTCAGAACTTCTTTTCAGTCCATTCAGCAGAACAAATTATATGCGATCATGCTAGCTCTCACTTATTACCCAGGAGACATAAAATAATATCTGATTCAGCCTATTCAGTAGGTGTGGAACAAAGAATTGCCACAGCCCAAATAAAATTTGCAGCTTCTAATATATATCAGCTCTTTAAGGAACTTCAGGAGCAAGTGAGAAAACATCCATATCTTGCATGTCCATTCACATAGTGGACTCCCAGGCCCTATTTTTGATGGCAATTCAAAGGCAGAAAGCCTTTTAACTATGTTAGCCAGTACACCTTTATTTCAGGAGGCCCAGGAATCCCATTCTAAATACCATCAGGCTGCTCGAGCTTTGTGTTTACAATTTGGGATAACAAAAGAGGAAGCTAGGAGTATAGTAAAAAGCTGTACAGCTTGCCTTCCTTTCCATGCTCCTACACTGCCTCCAGGGAAGAACCCTCGTGGTTTGAGACCCAATGAAATCTGGCAAATGGATGTGACCCATTATAAATCTTTCGGTCGTCTGTCTTTTATCCATGTTGTGGTAGACACCTTTTCAGGATTCACTTTTGCCATACCAGCAGCAAAAGAGACAGCCCGAGTGGTCACTGAATTGCTCATGCAAGCATTTGCCATTATGGGTGTGCCACAAGCAATAAAAACAGACAATGGTCCTGCATATACTTCCAAACATTTTGCACACTTTTCTGCACAGTATAAGATTTTACACACTACTGGCATACCCTTTAATCCTCAAGGACAGGCAATAGTAGAGAAGAGAAACAGACATTAAGACGCTGCTCCAAAAACAAAAGAAAGGGGGAGCCACAGGTAACCCTAGATAACTACTAAATCTGAACCTTTATACTATTTACTTCTTGATTTTTGACAAAGAAGCACTGGCTCCGGCAGACAGGTTTTATAATCCACCGGAAGGGCAGTATCCAGTGCGAGCAGCTCCACTATCTTTAGATAATCGTTAGGTGATGTGGAAAGACACAGCAAGTGGTGAATGGAAGGGACCAGATAGGCTAACTGCTTGGGGGAGAGGGTTTGCTTGTATCTCTACAGGTGGAGAAGGAATCAGATGGGGGCCAACGAGCCCTATTCGCCTTGTCCATTGCAGAGAGATGGAACAAACCCTTGAAATGAAGGAGAAGACCCAAGAAATATCAAATGGTTCTGTTGCTGATTGTGCTCACCATTGAAAGAGCATGGCAGTTATGGCGTTTGACTCATGAACATAGAAAAGTGTTGGACTTCAAAACTCTCAGGAATCATTGGGTTCTCTAAGACATGATAAGATTGTTGTAGGACTTGAAAACCCTCAGGAATCATTGGATTCTCTGAGATATAAGATTGTTGTAGGACTTGAAAACCCTCAGGAATCATTGGATTCTCTGAGATATAAGATTGTTGTAGGACTTGAAAACCCTCAGGAATCATTGGATTCTTTGAGGCATAAGACTTGAAAGCCCTCAGGAATCATTGGATTTTCTGAGAAATGATAAGACTGTTACAGGACTTCAAAATCTGCTGGAATCATTGGATTCCCTAACACATAAAAAGACTTTTGCAGGACTTCAAAAACTTGGGGGGATCATTGGATTCCCTAATATGGGAAGCAATGGACAATAGATTAATTTTGGACTATCTCTTGGCTGCTGAAGAAGGTGTATGTGTGACTGTTGTTTACATACTCTCCTTCTGGGACTTCTGGCAATCTTTTACAACACCATGTTGATTTATACTGTTTGTTACACCATTACTTGCATGTACAATTTATGTTTGTTACACCACATCAAGCCTGCACTGACTGGGGAGAGTCATCTGCATTATTGCTATGTGCTTGTGTAATACCGCCCATGCTGATGGTTTTGTGCATAATAAGACTCTTCAGCCCAGAAACCCACTAGCAATCCCCACATCCCTTTTGGTGCTTTTCATCTCCCTTCCTGAGATGTCAGTGAGAGTGTGATTATCTCCTTTTTAGTGCTTTCACCTCCCTTCCTGAGAAGTCAGGGGGGTCGTGATCACCTCCTTTTTGGTGCTTTCACCTCCTTTCCTGAGAAGTCAGGGAGGGTGTGATCACCTCCCCTTGGGGGCTCTGACCTCCCTGAGGAGTCAGGGATGGCATGATCACCTGTGTTCTAAAACAAAAGGAAGTGGGAGATGTAATGGGCTGAGGCTTGAGTTGATGCACTGAAGTCCCAAGCACATGAGGCTAAATAGTAATTGGACCATACTCTATTAATATATATGCTTGGAGAAAGAATGGCCCCTGCCCACTCTTTGTGCAAGTCCTGATGTGTTGTATTGGAAATGACATTTTTGGTGGGTGGAGGCAAGGGAGTGGCAAGGGAAGCGGAAGGAGAGACTGCTGGCTGGCATCTTGACACAGCTACTCGCATTGCTATCGCGATGGCCCTTAATCTCCAATCCCCCTCTGCTAGCTGGCTTCCTGTCACAGCTGCCCATATTGCTATCACAATCCTTCTTCATTCTTCTTCTCTTCACCTCTTTACTTCAATAAACATTGAAGATTTTCCCCTTAACCTGAATTCCTGACTTGGGCTGATTTTAAATACACAGTCATCACATCTAATCATATGCTTAATGTGATATGGTGATGTAATGGTTGCACATGCTCAGTTGCTGTAATAATGTAATTATACTGAAATATTTAAGGGCTGGGAAGTCTGGGAATGAGTCTCTCAGCCACAGACACAGAGAACCCTCTCATCCACAGACACAGAGAAGACTTCAGGCTCCAGAATGCAGATTCCAGACTCCATCTTTGACCATCCCTCTTGGCTCTCCTGCCTTCTAAAAACCAAGGCCCATCCTGAGATCCTCCAGAGAGCTAGCCTGGACATCACACTTTTCTTCCAACCTTCTGAGCCCTCTTTGGTGTCTCTGGGCTGAGAGATCTGGAAGCCACCAATACTGCTGCTGATTCAGAGGTTGGGGCTGGGGTTGGGGCTGGGGCTGGGGCTGGGCTAGGGCTGGGGCTGGGCTGCCCTGCTGCAGTCCGCACTGGGAATGCACACTGAACTCCCACCCTGGTTCTACAGGCCTTTCCTGCTGACCTTCTATATTCTTTTGGACTGCTAAATGTTCTCATCTGTTGTTTTGGGTATTCTGATGCTCTAAAATTTGTTTAGAGTCATTATTTAAAAGAATTTGGAGTGGTTGGGGTAGAGGTTGGGCAAGTTTCTGCCTTTATTCCACCATCTTGACTGTGCATATTGATAAAAGAGTTTCTAATTCTCTCAAAGTTACTTTCTTTTATTATATTATTATCATTGTATAAATTGTTCTCATTGTGTTAACTTTATATTAGTTGATATAAACATCTTTAAAACTGTCCTCTTCTTCACTTCTTAGAGCACAATAATACCCCATTACATTTTTATATCTCAGTCCTTTCAGTCATTCTCCAAATGATGTGTAATGCTTCTGCTTCCTATTTTTGGTGATTAAACAGTGCTATAAATATTTTAAGGGTATGTAGGTGTCTCAGTGGATGGACTATCAAACCTAGAGTCAGGAAGACTTGTTACTTCTTGTGTAACTCTGAATGAGTAACAATTTTTTTCTGCCTCAATTCCTTATCTTTGAAATGAGAAAATTGCAAACCACTCTAATTATCTATGCCAAAACAATGTAAATGGGGCAAATGAACAACAAATAAATATTGTTGGATTACATTTAGTGAGAATTGCTTTTGCTTAGAAGTAATCCCTGCCTTAATTTACCCTTCCTCTAATTCTTCCCTTCTTCATTTCCCCTCCTAATTTTCTAATGACACAACTTAATTTCTGTTTCTAATGTATGTGCGTGTGTGTGCATATGTGTATGTATCTCCCTCCTTTGGCCAGTTTAGATTAGAGTAAGGTTCAAAGTGTCAACCATTTTCACCCTCTAACATCCTCATTAGTTCCATAGTTACTTGGGCTCCCAGTTAATGTGAGAGATAATTTCCCCTAAACTCCCTTTCTCTTTTTCTGAATGCATTGTTCTTCCCCTCTCTTTCCATTCTTCCCTTAAGATCATCAAGAAATAGCAGAATAACTCTTAAGTCTTTTCTAATTATGAATGTGATTATTCTGTACTTTTTCCTCTTATTATTGATATTTTTATTATCTTTTTTACATTTGTTTTAATTCAAGCATTGAAATTCAAAGTTTCTTTACAGCTCAGCTATTTTCACCAGAAATATTTGGAAGTACTTTTTTCATTAAAGGTTCATTTTGTGCCCTCTAGGCAAAACTGTGCCCAATTTTGCTAGGTCAGTTATTCTTGGCCGAAAGCCTTTGCTTTCTGGAAAATGGTATTCCAAGTTCTCCATTCCTTTAGAATGATGACTGATAATTATGTATGACATTACTATGGTTCCTTTCTAGATGATTTTGATATGTTTTTCCTATGGAACTCTGGATTTTGTCTATGATATTTCTGAGGCTTTTAGTGGTTTATTTTAGGAGAAGACTGGTGGCTTCTTTCTATTTCTACTTTGCCCTCAGGTTCTAAGATATCTGAGCAGGTTTGTTTGTTTGTTTGTTTTGTTTTTAATATTTCTGCCTTATAACATGATTGGCAAAACCTTTTTTTTTCCCCTGTGAGGTTTTTTTTTTTTTTTTTTTTAATTTGTGAGGTTGGGTCATGGCATTCATTTAATTCAATAATTCTTATTTTCTCTTCTCTTTCATCTGATTTTAATATCCATTATTTTTGCTATGAGACATTTTACATTTTTGTATATTTTTAATGTTTTGACTTTGTTTTTAATATTTCTCATTGTCTTATGGAATCATTGACTTATATGTGTTTCATCCTAATTTTCCAGGAGTTTGCTCTTTGAACAGTGTTTTATACCCATTGAGTCAAGTATTTTCTGCTATAGTACTCATATTTTCCCCCTTGTCTCCTCCCTTATTTCATTGATAAGTACATTTTAAAATTCTTTTTGAAGCCATTGATTCATCTCTTCCAGGTCTTCTGGTTGAATCACTTCCCAAATTGTTATTTTTTTTTTCTGTGAGGCTGTACTTGTAGATGTTTTGGACTTATTCTTTTCTTCTGGATGTGCTCTTGATCATTTCTGTCACTATAATTATTCTTTATAGTTGGATTCTTTTATTTTCCTTTTTTTTCTCCTTCTTCCAGCTGCTACATCCTAATATTTGCCTTGAGGCCAGGCTCTGTACACTTCTGGAAAGAAAGTATGTGTTAGTCCTACATTTGGTTTCATATTTTTCAGCGTCTTTGGGACAACTCAGACTTCAGACCTGCAGATTCTCAGAGACCACAAAAGAACTCTGTTGATTCATAATGATGCATGGTATCTCTGATCTGGTTATTGCTCTGCAACATTCAGAATGGGCTCAGTTGGCTTTAGAAATTTAGGGTATCCAACAGGAAAATAGTAGGAGAAGAGGACAAGAAAAGGAGAGATGATAAAAGAGAAGGCAGATCAAGGAAGACAATGATCAGAAGCAAACAAACTTTTGAGAAAAGTTGGGATTGGAGATGGGCAAAAAGATGGGCAAGTGTGACATTGAAAGTGAGGAAAGGGATGGGATTGGAAGAAAATTTATTTTTCTTTAGTTAAAATAAAAAAAATAAAATGTAGCAATCATGATCTTGAATTTAGGGGGGAAATTACACCCAAAAGAAATAATGAGAGAAATTATTTTGCTAAAAGAAATGATAGACTAATTAATATCAAAAACATTTTTTTCTCTACTACAGACCTCATTTTTCAAATACACAAAGAATTGGAATAAATACATAAAATTATGAGCCACCCCCAACTGACAAATATTCAAAAGATAGAAACAGGCAATATTCAGAAGAAATAAAAGATATCCATAGTCATATGAAAAATCTTCTAAATCATACTAACATTTCTGAGGTATCACCTGACACCTATCATAAATGAAAAGTACTGGAGAGAATAAGGGAACACAATTACACAAGAGAATTGTTGATGGGATAGTGTATTGGTCTAGTTCTTCTGGAGAACAACTTGAAACTATACCCAAAGAGTTATAAAACAATGCATACCTTCTATGCCTCAAAAAGATTTAAGAAAAGGGAAAAGGACCTATATGTACAAAAATACTCACAGCAACTCTGTTTATGGTGGTAAAGAATTGGAAATTGTGAAATTGCTGAACAAGTTGTGGCATATGGTTTTGATGGAATAATATTATGCTATAATAAATAATGAGAAAATGGTTTTAGAAAAATATTAGAAGATCTATAGGAACTGTTGTAAAATGAAGAGCGCAGAACCAGACCATCTTACATTGTAACAGTAATATTTTAATGATGATCAATTCTGAAAGACAATTACTCCACACAATAAATTAATTGAAAACAATTACAAAGGATTCATGATTTAAAAAAAAAAACTAATTTCTTTCTATCTCTAGAGGAAAAAAATTGATGAACTCTGAAATTTTTTGATGTATAATTTTCTCACTTTATTTTTCATGCTTTTTGTGATATGATTAATATGGAAATGTTTTACATGATTTCACATATATAATTATATATATGCACATATATATATATAATATGTATAGTTACATATGTACATATATTATATATAGTTATATATGTATTTTGTAACCATAATCGCACTGCTTGTTTTTTAAGCAAATAGGGTAAAGTAGGAAGGAGATAATTTAGGGCTCAATTTTTTTAAAGTCTTAAAAATAACTATATGATAAATTTTAGATAATAAAAAATAATAAATGAAGTGATGAAAAATAAGTATTAAAAATTCAGAGAAAAATAAATATCTCATGGATACAGAATCACAAAGTAGACATTCTAATTCTACTTTAAACAAAAGATTTTTAAAAAGTGTCTATAAGATTCATAACTCCCAGGTTTTTCATATAAAGGCAAACAAAGGCATGTATGTATCATGATTCCATAAAAAATAAGCAACAACATTTCAAGTGATGCTTAATGATCTTGTATCACAATGTGCATCATGAGCATAAATAGAAAATTCAGTATGAAAATAAGTTTAGCTTATGTATCAATATGTTGCAGAGTATGAGAAATGAAGAAAATTTACAAAGAACTTAAAAAACATTCTTTAAATCAACCAATCCATTAATCTTTCTATTTTATTTAGGGAAGAGGCAAAAATGTTTTGGAGAATAGTCTGAGTAATAAATGAAAGATTATTTTTAAGGACCTGTTCTGCTACTTCAGAATTTCAAATACTCTCATGGGAAATTCTCAGACACAGTAAACTACCACTTAGAGGCAGCTAGATGGTACAGTAGTAGATAGAGCACCAAGCCTGAAGTTAGGAATACTCCAGAGTTCAAATCCAGCCTTTAGTGCTTTGTGACTTTGGGCAACCCTTTAAGAAAAATAAAATAAACTACCACTTCTTAGATTCAACTATCATTAGAAAAAATCTCACAGATTTGTTTGAAATAGCAAACTTTTTTTACATAAAATAAATTATTAGCTAGCATTTCCAATCGCTGAAAATCCTTCCATACATTTCCAACAAACCACCTCTTCTCCAAACTTCCCAGATTAAATATCTTATAGCTATTGTTATTTCTGTTTTGTTGTTTTGTTGCATTTGCATGTTAAATTTCTTTAAAATGCTAATGAAGTTTTTTTATTTTTTTATTTTTTATCCATTTCTCACTTTTTTTTCAAAGTTAATAGCTGGTTTAAATTTTTTTTAGGTTACTGCTTTTTAGTCACATAAAAAGTCTCCTTATCTTTATCCATTCTTCAATTTTGCTATTGATTCTGATTGCAGGCAGACAACTGATTCTGAAAGATGTAAGTGTTCAATTAATGATTACATTTTATATTGTATTTTATTATAATTATGTAAATTATATAAATATAATTATATATTTTAAACAATTCCCTGTTTTCTGAAAAATTTTTGTCTTTCTTATATAAAGAGCTTTCTTGCTGAAAAAAAAAGTTTTCATGATCCTCAGGTGTGATGTTTTATCTTCTATTTCTGAATGCAAAATGAACATAATTTTTATCATTTTTCCACCATTCACCTTTGTATAGAAATCCCCACCAACAAAAGACATGCAATGGCTAAATTTGGAGAATTTTTACAAATTTCATTATAAAATATAGAGAATTCTTAATCTTTTGCAATAATTGTTCAGATGTAAATCACTTTGCTTATGCCTATCTTATTCAAACAAAGGTGAGATGATCATGAGTCTTATTAAATGCCATTTCTTATTATGTGGTAAAAACCAATGCTAGCAACTGCTTCATTTATGTCTATAATGAAAAACTATTATTTCATTTAACTGCAATTTTTGGGTTTTATTTTAATTTTTATTAAGAATTTCAGTGTATAATATTTCTTGGCTATGTGATCCTGGGCAAATCACTTAACCCCAATTGCCTCAGGAAAAAAAAAATCAGTGTAATCTTTCAGATTGGCTCAAATGGCTGTAAAAGATAATGATAAATATTGGAGGGATGTGAAAAAACTAAGACACTAATACTTTGTTGGTAGAGTTGTGAACTGATCCAACCATTCTGGAGAATAATTTGAAACTATGCCCAAAGGGCTATCAAACATACCCTTTAACCAAGCAGTGTCTCCACTAGATCTGTATCCTAAAGAGATCATAAAAAAGAGAAAATGACCTACATATGCAAAAATTTTTATACTAGCCCTTTTTGTAGTGCAAGGAACTGAAAACTGAATGGATACCCATCAGTTGGAGAATGGCTGAATAAGTTATGGTATATAAATATAATGGAATATTATTGTTCTATAAGAAATGATCAGCAGGATAATTTCAGAAAGGCCTGGACAGTTTTACATGAACTGTTGCTAAGTGAAGTGAGGAGAACCAAGAGATTATTGTACATAGCAAAAATAAGATAATGTTATGATCAACTGTGATAGATTTGGTTCTTTTCAACAATGAAGTGATTCATGCCAATTCCAATAGATTTGTGATGGAGAAAGCCTTCTACATCTAGAAAGAGAACTATAGGGACTGAATGAGGATTATAGCATAGTATTTTCACCATTTTTGTCGCTGTTTGCTTGCTTTTTTTCTCATTTTTCCCTTTTTTGATCTGATTTTTCTTGAAAGGCATGATAAATGTGGAAATATATTTAGAAGAATTGCATATGTTTAACCTGTATTGGATTACTTGCTGATTAGGAGAGGGGAGTAGGGGAAAAGAAAGGAGAAAAACTTGAAACACAAAGTTTTGCAAGAGCAAAAGTTGAAAACTATCTTTTCATGTTTAAAAATAAAAATCTATTATTAAATTTTTTTAAAAGAATTTCAGTGAAATTTTGAGTTAGTTCTGAAAGTATATCAGTTTAGTCATTGGATAAGGTTCATGCATTGACAAAAATTTCAATTAAAAGCTCTAAAAATGTTAAGAACTAAGTATTAGCCAGCTTTGTCCTATTATCTGTTTTGAATTTTAACTGTTTTATGATATGTCATAGTCAAAGTATTTGTCACATAGTGATGAATTTATTTTGTTGCCTATTTCTACTCTTAGCTAGGCAGATCTTTCAACAATGAATAAAATCCAATACTGGGAGTCCATTTGAACAACTTTTGCAGTCTGGTAATGAAGTAGATTAGAAAATCATAGTTTTGTATTATTAGAGTATAGTAAATAGAAAAGTGTAGTTATAGATTGTTAGAATTGTAGAACTGTAGTGCAAGAGATATAAAGAAATCATGTGGGAAGCATTTATTAAAAGTCACAAAGATTGCCATTTATTATATAAAATAGCTCATGGGCTAAACCAAAAAAGACAATCAAGGGCAGAATCACAGA
This sequence comes from Antechinus flavipes, assembly GCF_016432865.1. Classification (NCBI taxonomy): domain Eukaryota; kingdom Metazoa; phylum Chordata; class Mammalia; order Dasyuromorphia; family Dasyuridae; genus Antechinus; species Antechinus flavipes. Next base: position 181,490,623 of record NC_067398.1, read on the forward strand.
TAATTAAGCAACAAGATTCCTATCAGGGGACTTTTTAAAGCCTCAGAGAAGAGGAGATGCAAAGGCAGGGTTTAAGATGTAAAGGAAGGAACCAAAGAAGAATTAGGGAGGAGCTTGGGAAGGTCCAGAAAGGGACCAATTAGGAGCCAGGTGAAATCTACATGAATGACCAGGCTCCAGACTTGTCTAAGAAATGCCAATCCAGACAAGGTCAGAGGTTCCACATCAATAAGAATTTCTGAGATCTTGCCCCACTCCCTAACACAGTCTGAGAACATGCATTGTGTTCATGCTACATTATATAAAGAAATAATCAATTAAACTATTTCATGCAAAAAAATGATCATTTCCATTTTTATATAAATTATCTTCCAAAATCTTAATGAAATTTTAAGATTTAACAACTAAAATCTGCATTTTTTTTGGATACTTTGCAAATAAATACTTGGCAACATCTATGAAAATGGTTTTAAATACACATTTTGCATTCTGTATATTTTTCTATAGCCAATTTATTCTTCAATAAGAATGGAGAAAGTAAGAAGTTCCCCATATTTATGTGTAATTATAATGTATATCTGAAATATATACCATTCATTATAAATTTACTATAATTATCTTTATAAAGATAATAACTTAATATTTTTCCACTGAAGGAGACAGTGAGGCTGAAAACTTTGTGCAACTCTATTTTACTTAAATCAATTTACATTCAAGTTAAGATATTACCCTCATGATGCACTGATTCTCTTTAAGAACAAAGGATGAACAACAACTGGTTCTGCTTAGGGCCTCTACACAAAGAGAAATTCCAGTGTTTTGAGTTACCACACATGTACCTTCCTACTATTAGAACTCTAACTTTATTTCTCCTATGGATGCTGTATTTGTAGGAAGAAATAAACCAGGATTATAGAAAAATATTTTCTATTAACTGTCTTTACTATTTTATCTAAGAATAGTAGTAACTTTCCTCTGAGGAGCCAACCTGTCAATTTGAGCAGAAGTTGGGAAATACTATTTTCTTCATTTTCTCTTCCTTCTCTTCCCCCTCTTCCTCCTCTCCTTTTTATTTTATTTTATTACTTTTTTTTCAAAATGTTGGAACAATCTGCTTTTTTACCCTGAACAATTTCCATTTATGGTATCTTGCAATATAGCTCTAAAAAATAAATAAATAAATAAACAGGTTTCAAAAAACTTTATTGTATTTTAAATGAAGCTATTTGACTATAAGCCCAAATCACTCTGGCTTAAACTGAATGACCAATAATATTTTTCAACTCAAGCCTCTATTGCTCATAATTTAGGTTTCATTGTCTTAGAACAAATGTAAATAGCAATTATTTTTGTTTGGGGCAGAAATCTGAAGTTTTTTCACTCCCATAATGATCACTTTGTAATGGCAAATTAGATTATCTTTTGTCTCAATTTTTTCTTAGTCCTTAATCAGTCAGAAAAGCCAAGGTTGCCCAGGATATTCTGGGCCACTACCAGTCATCTTCACAAAAGTCTCACTACTGGATTCCATTGACTGGAAGACAAAGTAAAGTTGATGACTTTGCACAGCTCTGCTTCACTTAAATTCAATTCACATAAAAGTCAGGATATCATTCTCATGATGACACTGGTCCTCTTTGAAAACCAAGGGTGAACAACAACCATCTGATTTCTATAATTGAGTTAAGAATTTTAGTTAATGGCTATTTATTTAGAAACTTCATGCATTAATGGAAAGCACTGTGGTTTTTTGATTCAGCAGAGATATATAGTTTCCAGTTCTATCCCCAATATGAATTAGCATGGTAAGTTTGGACATTTCAACTAATCTCTCTGACTCTTAGTTTTCCAATCTGTAAACTGAGTTCAGTATTAGATTCTATAATACTTCATGCTTGTAAAAAGGAGCAAATCAGCTTTCATATATCATGTGCTAAAACATTTACAACTATACAAATGCCAGTCATTATAATCATTTGTAATTGTATTTTTCTCAGTTTTTACAAATGAAGCAAATATGACTCAAATAAGTTCATAATATCATAGATCTAGACATAGAAAGGACCTTAGCAATTATTTAATTTAATATCTTTGTTTTACAGATAAAGAAAATGAGAGTTTAAGTAGTTTTTCCAAGATCACCCAGTTAATTAATAGCAGAGCAGACAGTTTTGTATTGGTGAGCATGCTGGCTTTGAAATGAAGATTTGCTTATGAATCTTATCTCAAACATTTAACTGGAATATCTTTTCTGTGACTAAGTCACTTAATCACCCTAGGCCTTTTGTAAAATGAGAGGGTTGAACTGAATTACTTCTAAAGGTCCCTACTTGCTAAAAAAAAAAAAAAAAAAAAAAAAAAATCCCTCATTTATGATTATAGGAGTTCAGGTCCTATCTATCATCCAAGTTCAATTCTCTTTCCACTATACTTTAAATAACTTGAATTGTACAAATCAGAGGCGTACAATAGTGAATAGTACCCTACGTCTCTTCCTGAATAATCTTTTTTTTTTAATTAAAAAAAAAAAAACTTTATACAATTTCACTGATTTTTGTTTTTGTTTTTTACATCACATCAGTTTCTGAGTATACCTTTATCCTCTCTCTGACCCATTCATCCCTTTTGATAAAGGTTAAAAAGGAAGAGGGGAAAAAAAAACACAATCCAGTTAAACTATTGAATACAACAATTATGCCTGCTAGAACATGCAAATTTTCATACCTGTAATACCATACATCTGCATTAAAGGGAGAGCTTAACTCATTCAACTGTTTTTGTGGACTAAGCTTGGTTGTTACAATTTCTTGTTGTTATTCTATTTGTATTGTTGTCCTCACTGTGTGTGTTGTGTCTCCTTCTGCTTACATCATTGTATATCATTTCCTATATCTTTCCAGATTGTTGTGAATCATTCTTTTTTTGTCATTTCTTCTGGCAAAATACTATTCTATCAAATTAATGAACCATAATTTATTTAAGTCATTTCACAATCAATGAGCATCAATTTTGTTTCCATTTCTTTGATAATACAAGTGTTGCTACACTTTTGGTATTGGAATTATTTTGGTTAATATAAGACCTTAGTTTCTGTCTTTTACCTTTTTGAAATATATGATTGCATGGTAGGATTTCTGAATACAAGGATTTTTTAAAATTATTATTAATGCAATGCTTTCTAAATTCAATCATATTACCCCATCATTTTTATATATTTCACAAGTAATAATTATTTCTCACAAGGAATTCTAAATTTTTTAAGTTTATTTTTCAAATAGCCATTCAAAAGTATTTCCCTTTGTTTTCAATTGCATCAACAACAGAACCAGTATCCAAATAGAAAACATGAAAGAAAAACATAATCTTTTTATATTACTTTTAAAAGTGTTTAAATATATAAAATAGCATTTTTTCCAATACTGTTTCTAAAAAGTATCCTTTTTTTTTTTTTTTTGCCTGAGCATTGGAGAAATAATGCTGTGTTTCAGGAAAATCAATTTAAACTAGTAACTTTATTATGTTTTCCAAGGATTTGCTATTATAAAGGTTATACAAATTGACAAAGTATACTTAGAGAACCTGATAGCTCAAGGCTAAAAATAATGGGCCTCACAGTCTTTGCTTCTAGGTCATTAGTTCAAATCCAGGTTGGTATGGTAATGGATGAATTGTTACTGATTCTGAAGTTCACTTAATAGCCTATGACCAGGTGAAAAGAGTTGCTGCTCTCAATTCAATTTTCAGAACATTTTTACATGAAGAAAGCATATTGCGTTTCCCCACCAGCCCCTGCCCTCAAACCATCATGACTGGGTCTGGACTCTATGTAACTGACAATGAGGAAATGGAAATGTAAGCAAGAAACTAGGTCTGTGAATGGCAGTGGTGTAATAATAAAAGGCTCTGACTTGGTTTATTACTACAAATGCTTGGCAAAAGACTTTAGGTCATATTCCTTCATTTCCTAGAGTGTGAAAGAAATCACAATAAAATAGAATTTTCTAGAAATATAGGATTACATCTGGACACATAGAAGAGAGGAATAGATGGCCAAAGAATTTGGTTCAGTCAATAATTAACTTGAAAAGAGCTATTGAAAGTGATTTTCTTTTTCTTGCATTCTCCTTGATCCTTGCCCCTGTCTATATATATTTTCCAGTTCCTCTTCAAGTTTAACATGTGTGAGAAATCAATCAATCAGCAAAGATGTCATCAGCATTTACTATGTGCCAGACATTGTGCTTAGCAATGGAAATACAAAGACACAAGTAAAAAATATTCTTTCTCTCTAGGATGCTATGTTCTAATAAAAGATATATGCATGTAATGCATAAAAATGAATACAAGATAATTAAGAAAAAGCTCTAGTAGTGGGGAATAGGAACAGAAAAGGCTTCATGAAGAAAATTGTGATTAACCTGAAAATTGAAGGAAATCAGGGAATCTAAAAGATAGATGGGAAAAGGAGTACATTCCTAGGCATGGGGGACAATCAGTGCAAAGGCAGGCATTTGGGAGGAGGGGAGGAGTGTTGTATGTTGAAGAAACAACAGATAGCCAATTATAGAATGATTATAGAATATATTGATGGGAACAATGACTAGAAAAGCAAATTGAGGCTATGATGTAAAGAAATTTAAATTCTAAACTAAGAAATATATATTTGATTCCAGGGGTAATATAGAACCTGTAGAGAGTCATATAGCCAAGTTTTAGGAAAATCAGTTTGGTAATTATGTGAAGAATGAATGAGGGAGAGGCAAAGTTTAAAATAAAGTAACTAGTTACGTATTTAGTTGGCAGAGTGGATAAAATGCTGGTCCTGGAGTCAGGAAGATTCATCTTTCTTAGTTCAAATATGGCCTCAGATACCTACTATCTGTGAAACTTTTGTCAAATCAATTGACTCTGTTTGCCTCAGTTTCCTCATCTGTAAAATGATCACAAGTAGGAAAAGGTAAGCCATTCCAGTATCTTCTCCAAAAAAACTCCAAATGGGGTCACAAAAGGGTCAGACACAATTGAAAACTATTGAACAACAACAAAATAAGAAGCCATTGAAGTTTTTTGAATTGGAATTGACTTAGTCAGAACTGCTTAAGGAAAATCAATTTGGTAAAGAATGGCCTCGAATGAGGAGAAATTTGAGGCAATCATACTGAGCAAAAGTTTATTGTATTAGTCAAAAAAATGAGGTACTAAAAGCAGCATTAGCATCTGCCAGAGACAAGAAGTTAACATATGCAGAAAATGGAATTAAGATAGAAATTGGAAGATTTTACAATTAATTAGATATTGGAATTTTAGAAAGAATAAGAAGTCAAAGAGTCTATGAAGGTTTTGAGTCTAGACAGTTGGTAGGATGGTGGGGCTGTTAACATTAATAGGAAAGTTTAGAAGAGTAGTGGATTTTTTTTTGGGGGGGATTATGTTTAGTTTAGAATCTGTTTTGTTTAAAATGTCTATGGGATATCTAGATGCCTTTCATTTCTCTTTCTGTCCTACTGCATGTTTCCCTACTCCCTACAAACATGTCAATGTATCACCATCTTCAAAATATGCTCACTTAATATGTCTGTCCCTGCTATATATACTCTTTTTATTTTTTTTTACCTATTTTGTGGTTAAACTCCTTGAGAATTCTATATATATTAGATAGTTCTACTCTCTTTGCTATTTTTTTCCCTTAACATTCTAGGTCTGACTTCTGACTTCATCATTTAACTAAAACTGTTTTCTCCAAAGTTATTAACTCTCAAATGCTAAATTGAATGGCCTCTTCTCAAACTCTTTTTTATTTTTTATTATTATTTTTTTTTATTTTTTAACCTCTTCCTAAAATTTTACACTAATAATCATTCTCTTTTCCTTAGTATTCTCTTTTCTTTAGGTTTTTGGGATAGAAAATTCTCCTATTTTTCCCCCAATTGCTTTGCTTCTTTTTAGTATTCTTTATTACCTTCCCTTGGTCACATTTTCTAACTTTAAGAGTTCTAAAGGGTTTGTCTTAGATTCTCTTATTTTCTTCTTTATTATTTTGTTTAAGGGTCTTATGGGCTCCCATGGATTCAATTTTCATTTCTATGGAGACGTTTCTTAGATATATATTTTACATTCTTATCTTCTCTTGCTGCCTCTACTTTCACATTTGCAGTGAAGAAGATTTGAATAAGGGTTTGGATTTTGGGGAAGACACAGAATGGTTATAAATTATTGTCTGATAAAGGAATTTTGGAATTCAAAATTATGGATATACGCATAGGCTAAAAATTGTGGAAGCCTTTTTTGAAGTTGCAAGAAATTGGAAACTGAGGGTATACCCATCAGTTGGAGAATGGCTGAATAAGTTATGGTATATGAATGTTATGGAATTTTTTTTTTAAATGATCAGCTGGATGATTTCAGAGAGACCTGGAGAGACTTACATGAACTGATGTTAAATGAAATGAGGAGAAGCAGGAGATCACTGTACATGGCAACAACAAGATTATATAATGATTGATGGAGTTGACTCTTTTCAACAATGAAATGATTCAGGCCAGTTCCAATGATCTTGTGATGAAGAGAGCCATCTACACTCAGAGAGAAGACTTTGGGAACTAAGTGTGGATCAAAACATAGCATTTTTCACTCTTTTTGTTGTTGTTTGCATTTTATTTTCTTTTTTTTCATTTTTTTCCTTTTTGTACAATTTTTTTCTTGTGGAGTATAATCATTGTATGAATATGTGTGCATATATTGGATTTAATAGATATTTTACTATGTTTCACATATAATAGATTACTTGCCATCTAAAGGAGGGAATGGGTGGAAGTTGGAGGGAATTGGAACACAAGATTTTTCAAAGATAAATGTTGAAAAATTATCCATGCATATGTTATGAAATTAAAAAGCTTTAATAAAAAAGAGGAAAAAAAATAAAATTATAGATATGGAAGACTTGTGATTGAAAGCAAGGTCAATAGTGTCATCATCTCTGTGTACAACTGCAATGGTTAAATCTTTGCTGTTTTTCCTTTCCTACCTATTCAATAAAGAACGAAAGTACTTTCAGAGTCAGGACAATTTACTCAATCAAAAAAAACAAACTAATGTGTTCATCAAGATACTAATACTCAATGCCAACTCTTACATTGCTGTAAAAAAGAAAAGAAAAGAAAAGAAAAGCGCTATGTTCTGGAACCAGACTTGGTTTTATATAAAATTTGTGTTATATAAAACTTGTGGTTTATGGCTTCACTCATATCTTACTAATTTGTTCTTGGAAAAGTCATTTTTTATTTTAAATACACATCCTTTAGTTGTTTGTTGGACTTTGTTGCCACTTACATTTCTTTGGTCATTTCGTGTCTGTCTTTGGGCAGCTGTCTCTCTTTTATCCTATTGGTTAAAGAGAGACAGTCATGAGTAAGATAGAGAAAGCTGATGCCTCAATGAAAATTAATCAACTTTTGGAAAAGAAAACCCCAAGTGCTATTTTACTGACAATGAATCAATACAACATATTGTAGTCAATAATGAATAAAAGGACATAGAGACATTCTCATGATTCAGAGGTATATACTATCATCTTCTTGGATAAGATGAAATAATAATGCTTGTAAGAGGATAAAAAGATTTTACTACCACTTCATCAAAACATGAAAAGTCTGTGTTCAAAAACATAATTATGGTTGGTTCATGTGATCCTGGAAAAATTATCATCTTGAATAATTTTAAAATTATATCTAAAGGAAATTTTCAAAACATTTTTTATCAGCACAAGTCCACTACTAGTAATTATAATATGAATATGATAAAAATATTGAAATGAATAATAATGAAGATTGCAATAGTAATAAATTATCATGTTCAGCTCCAGAAAGGTGCTCCATTTTCAAAGGATATCTTATCCATTAATTGACTGTTATCAGAAATACTTCCTTTTTACTAGAAACTTAAAGCAAAAAAAGTAGGAAGGAAAATGCATGTTATTTTCATTGCTAACACTCTATCTTACCAGTTAAGTTGAAAAAATAATCTTCTTTTCAAAAGATCCTTTAATTCACATACACAAGAGAAAACACATAATAATTAATTTAAAAAAATAACCTCCTTCACCAAATATTGAAAAAGAAATTGTAGCTATTTCCAAAGATAACATTAACTGAACTATATTATGATGAGTCACATGAATTTTTGTGGGCTAAAAAAAAAAAAAGAAGCTAATTTTGTTGTTCACATTCCAATTTGCTTGACTATACAGTAAACTAGTTTTTATGTTTATGAATTAGATCTAAACTTAAAAATGAGACTTTGAATTTGCCAGACTTCAAAATTCTGTGGGCTTTGGGCATATGTGGATTGTGATGTGGTATATAAACTAGTTGCTTAAACTTACTTCTTTTTTTAAACTTCCTGTTTGCATATTGGTGAGGGGAAACTATCCCAGTAGGCACTGGAGCAGCTTGAAATGTGTTGACCTGGGAGTCATTTCTCTGTGTTCTAACCATTGGGTTAGAGTTTAAACATTTGAGTGGATTGACATCTAATATTCTTTATAAGCCCCCAGTGATCTTTTCCATATTTTGAACTATAAATACAAAATAGTCTAGTTTGCTTTAAATAAATTGTATTTTAGAGAGAGTAGAACATTACATAAGGTAAATACTGTGTTTAATGTATATCAAATATCAGGAATAGAAAGGATAAGTAAGATGTATTTCTAAATGGCTATTTTTCTTAACTCAAAAATGTTGAGTTAAGTTTTTGCATGAAACCATAGGAACTGAAAATTTTCCCTTCTTCGTTTTGTATTCAAGTATGACAGTTCAGTACTAGGTTCAGTACTGGGCAATCTGCCTCTGGTAGAAGGAATCCATTTTCTCACTTTCATCAGCTAATTAACAAATCCTTGCCTCAGCATACTAAAGATAATGCTAATCATAATAAATTAGATTATGATTCACAAGCCTATTGTTCTTCAATAAGGAGAAAATAACAAGGTAGATGGCCTCTGAGGTCTTTTCTGTCTCAAGATCTATGACTCTATGGTAACTACATTTAATATGAATTAGATATATGGGATGTAGTTTATTCATAGACATAAATACTATAAAGCAAAAATAATCACATAATACATTAATAGAATGATGAGAACAAAATTCAATAACTGAACTTATAACTACTGATAGAATCATCTTACAGCTTGATAAACAAACTTCAAAAGAACATAAAGCAATTTTGCTAAACTATTTATTAGAAATCTTATATTTCACCTTGGCATCATACTGTTTAATCAAAGAGCCAAGCTTGAATCATCTTTTTTCTAGTGATTTCACACTCAAATATAAGAACTCTCCTCAATGGCAGTAAAGTACCACTATTTTAGCACCCAAAACACACTACCCATCTAGTAGACACTATTACTATGGTCACCATGCTCATGAAAGTTGCAAGTATCATAATAGCAGACCTCCAGGCTTTTCAAACTCAGGTTACCTGCTCAATACAAGAAGAAGAAGAAGAAGAAGAAGAAGAAGAAGAAGAAGAAGAAGAAGAAGAAGAAGAAGAAGAAGAAGAAGAAGAAGAAGAAGAAGAAGAAGAAGAAGAAGAAGAAAACAACCAGGAGATACTAAGGTACCTAGAGACCCAGATGCAAGGTCACTTAGTTGTGGCCCCTGGCACTTTCTGCAATGAATATGGTTTCACCATGATACCTATTATTCTTTACCCATCTCTGAAGTCACATGTCTCATACTTGACATATCCAAATAAGTCCAAGTCAGAAGATCTTTCTTCTTTTAATAGATTTACTATTCTACCTTCTTGCCTTAGGCAAGGGAGGATGCTACAAATATCACTCAGGATTTTCCTTGTCATATAAAACAAGTCCTTGCAGCAATAGGTCATCATATGGGCAGAAGCATCCCTAAAGCTTCTACTTAATTAAAAAGAAATAGAGAATGTCTGCAAATATACTATACAACCAACATTACAAAAAATATATAAAACTCACCATGAAATGACAGTTAGTGCCTTTTTGAGAAGAGGTATTTTTGTGGTAATATCAAATGATAATGTTTAATAATTTTACTTTCGTAGTACAGAGGTGAAAAAAAATCATTAAAATTATGCATGGAAGGAAATTTTTATTATGACTTAAGAAGCATGATTTTAGTCATCAATCTATATTAAAATATATGTTCTAATTTAAGTTGGAACTCTGATAATTATTCTAATGATATATAGATATGTATGTGTATAATTCAATGGCTTGTACACAGTTGTAATAAATGATCTTTCAACACTGTCACACTCTCCTTTTATCTTTTCTTCCCTTGAAATAGAACTATAACAAATGAAAATATGCCTAGGGCTTATTCATATAGGAGTTATTATGTGAGAGTGATATGCTACAAAGGACAATTGGATGAGGACAATGTAGCCTGAAGTCATTACAGGGTAAGACAGAAGATTAGGGGATAAGAGAAGTCAATGGGGTTGAGAGGTTATGTTGCAATGGTGCAGAGGGTCATCCAATATAATGGAGGCTTAAAGAAAAGGAAAAGGAAACTCCTGATAATCTAAAGCGCTAAGTTTTAGTAGTATGAGGCAATTATGTCTCATCTAACCTGGTTTCCAGAAAAAGTGTATGGTCTTTTGCATGACTCCTAAATAATGGAGATAATACTATAATAGCAATTTGTCTTTTCCTCACTTGTCTGAAGAGGAGAGACATGCTGGTATCATTGAAGGAGAGTGACTTTTAAGGAAGATGGAAAAAAGGAACATATTGAAAAAACAATTTTCAGTGAATATTTATAGCTTCTAAAGTCTATGTCTTTCTCCACACATCCAAAATCCATGTTCATCCTGAAGTCAATCAGAAACTATAAATCTCTCTCTGTCTCTGTCTCTCTGTCTCTGTCTCTGTCTCTGTCTCTCTCTTTCTCTCTCTCTCTCTCTGTTTTTCTTTCTCTTTCTCTCTCAAATAAGAAATAAATAGTGTCTCTTCTTTTGAAAATTCTCATGTTAAGTCTGCCTGTCACACAGAAATTGAGTGTTGCATCACTTTTTCCCCACCAAGTGGGAGAGTGTTATGCAAAATGCCAGATATTTGGCTTAAAATTCATATAACAAAAGAGATATAGTAGTAACCTTATGGACAAAGAACATCCTTTTCCCCTCAGCCTTATCTGCTCTGGGGACATATTCTCTATGACAAATCTAATTATATAATCTATATCTAACAAAATTATAAAGATTGTCTTTTACATTTGTTAGTAGTAGTTTATGATTTTTTTCATTATTATAATTATAATAATATAATGATAATAAAGCAGTTAACATTAAATCAGCTCGTCTCCAAAAATTTATTGAATTGCCTGTCTAGATTGAAAAGGTTTAGGATTGTAGGAATGTTTTTTATATCTCTGGACATGACTTTCCATATATCATTTTCAAATGCACACTACATTTTATCTTTTAACTAGCTATTCTCTTTAATATTTTACTCTCCATAATCCAATTACTCTACATAATACTTTAATACTTGAAAAAAACAATTTTTAATTTTAATTTTATAATTATTTTTGAATAATTTAAATAAATTATTTTGTTTTTTAATAAAATACATTTCTCTACTTCAAGTAATCTTGATTTTTGTTTTTAAAAAGTTGTGTTTACAAAGAAATGAGACTAAGTCAATACACAGAAAGGCAAGCTACCTGATCTATAAATGTATCACCTCTAGCAGAATCCTTAGATTTTTTTGTGTGTCAAGTATCTACAGCCTGATGAATCCTGTGGACACTCTTCTCAAAATAAGTTTTTAAATGTATAAAATAAAATTCTAATAATTACAAAGAAAACCAATTATTTTGAAATGCATTTATCCTTTTTTATGCTAACAGATTAGGTTAAGAACTTCCATATATGATTCTATTAGTGCCAAAAATTATGTATAGAGGGCATTTTAGTAATCTGAAAAATTAATCTAGCTCATAAAAATACACTCATGCTATAGGTGATTTTTAAAATAATGAATTTTTAAAATTGTTTTCTAGATAAAATCTGCTCTCTCCAAATTAGCAATGTTTTCTTATTTGCCAATCTAATGTTCCTTTCTCAATCTTTTTTTTTTTTTTCTCTCCCAACTATAGTGCTGTTGGTCACCCTCTTCTCCTTGATATTCCTTCTCTCTGAGCTCTCATGGCATTAATCTTACTGGTTCTCTTTCAATCTGACCGTCCTTGGTGGGTCTCCTCAGTCTTTTTTTGTTGGATCTTCATCCAATTCACACTTGCTAGTTGATTTTATCTTCCAAGGCTCTGTTCTGGGGCCTTTTTTTCCCCACCATAACATTTTGCTTGGTGATCTCATAATCTTTTATGAATTCCACTTATCCCTATACAGATGATTCTCACATCAATTCATTCAACCTTAATCCCTTTTCAGTCCTCCAATCTAACTTCTGCAACTACATATTAGACATCCTAAAATGTATGTCCCATAAACATTTTAAACTGAACATCTTCAAAACAGAACTCATATTCTTTCTCCCACAAGCCCTTTCTTTTTCCTAACTTCCCTATTTCTTTCAAGAATTGATAGTTAAGGGGAGGAGGTGGAGCCAAGATGGTAGAGTAAAGGCAGGACCTTACTCAACTTCTCCCCCAAACCACTCCAAATTCCTTTAAATAATTACACTAAACAAATTTAGAGCATCAAAACACCCAAAAGATGAAATAGAACATTTTTCAGCCAAAGACAATTTAGAAGGTCAGCAGAAAAGGTCTGTGGCATCAAGGTGGAGTTCAGCAAATTGAGCAAATGGAAGCTAATGATTTTACAAGAAATCAAGATACAATAAAGCAAATGCAAAGAAGAAGAAGAAGAAGAAGAAGAAGAAGAAGAAGAAGAAGAAGAAGAAGAAGAAGAAGAAGAAGAAGAAGAAGAAGAAGAAGAAGAAGAAGAAGAAGAAGAAGAAGAAGAGAAAACAATGTAAACTATCTCATTGGAAAAACAACTGATGTGGAAAATAGATCTAGGAGAGATAAAGTAAAAATTATGGGTCTACCTGAAAGTCATGATAACAAAAAAGAGTTTGAACATCACCTTTCAAGAAATTGTCAAAGAAAACATATTCTAGAAACAGAGGATAAAATAAAAAATGGAAAGAATTCACTGATCACCTCTGGATAATCCCAAGATGAAAACTCCCAGGAATATTATAGCCAAATTCCAGGAATTCCAAGTCGAGGAGAAAATATTGCAAGCAACCAGAAAGAACAATTCAAGTATAGTGGAGCCACAATCAGAATGACACAAGATTTAGCAGCTTCTACATGAAAGGACCAGAGGGCTTAGAATATTATATTCTGAAGAGTAATGGAGCTAGGATTACAACCAAGAATCACTTACCCAGAAAAACTGAGAATAATCCTTCAGGGGAAAAGGTGAAAATTCAATAAAATAGAAGATTTTCAAGCATTCATGATAAAAAAAGATTAGAGATGAATAGATAATTTGATTTTCAAAAACAGGACTCAGGAGAAACATAAGGAAGTAATCAGGAATATGATTTCATAAAGGACTAAAGTTTATCTGTTTACATTCCTACATGGGAGAATGCATTAGAACTTTCTCATTATTATGGCAGTTAGAAGGATTATATACATACAGAGAACAGAGTTCTCTGAATTGAATGTGAAGGGATGAAATCTAAAAAAATGAAAGGGATCAGAGAGAATTTGCTGGGAGAAAGAGAAAGGGAGTAATATAATGTTGCAAATTATCTGCCGTAAAAGGGGACAATAAAAAAACTTTTACACTGCAAGAAATGAAGGGGAGGAGAGAGTGAGTAAACCTTATTATCAGAATTGGCTCAAACTGGAAATATGGGTACACATTCAATGTGAGGATAAAAATCTATCTTCCCTTGCAAGACAGTAGGAGGGGAATATGATACAGGAAGGAGGAAAGGTGATATCAGAAAGGGCATATTGGGGGAAGTAGTGTTCTGTAGCAAAATACTACTGATGAAGGATAGGATGAAAGGAGAAAGATAATAGAATACAGTTACCAGTTTGTACAGTTGTGTACAAAGAATTTTGAAGCAAGTTTCTCTGAGAAGGCCTTATCTCTCAAATAGAGGGAATTGAGTCAAGCATTAAAAAATAAAAACCATGCCCCAATTGATAAATGATCAAAAGATGTTATCTTTGTCCTAAGAACTACACATATATACATATCCTAACATATCTATAACAAAACCACTACTAGGCATGAATTCCAAAAAGACTTTTTTTAAAAAAAAAAGGGAAAAGTACCTATGTGTACAAAAATGTTTATTAGCAGTTCTCTTCTCAGAGCAAAGAACTGGAAATTGAAGAGATTCTAATCAATTGGGGAATGGCTAAATAAACATGGTATGTGATTATGATGGAATATTATTTTTCTATGGGAAATAATGATCACAGTGTTCTCAGGAAAAAAAAAAAAACTTGGAAAATCCTCCATGAAAAGTTCAATGCACTGTATACGAAGAAATAGCAATGTTCTGGGATGATTAGCTATAAATAACTTTACTATTCTCAGGTATACAATGATTCACAGCTACTGTGAAAGACATAAAAAAATCCTATCTATACGCAGAGAAGGAACTGATTGTGTATGATACAAATTGAAGCATTATAAATTAAGGGGTTAAACTAGATTACCTAATGTGGTTCAAATGATGAAACTGAGGTCCAAAGAGATTAAGTAATGTGTACTTACAAAGCTAGGGGAATTTGAACCCAGATCTTCTAGGTTATATAATCATTTCCCTATAACACTGCTATAAAAATAACAATTTTTATCTCTATTGGCAGACTTCTTTTAAAGTAGCTTCATGCAGGATTGTCACTATAACATTCATTAAAATATACATCAGAACTTATAGCCATTAAATTGAAACCTGTGATTTTTCAGCCATATCCCTAAATGTTGAGAAAAAAATAAATATTGTATATTCTTATTAATGACTGACCTGACTTCTTCTAGGAGTGGTTCCTAGATGGCAGAGTAAAGTCAGGAAACTGCAAGAATTCTCCCAATTACCTTAAAAAAAATCAAGCCCCTGAACAGTATCTGATAGAATGAAAGTACTCTCCAGCTGAGGATAGACTGAAAAAGCTTCAAGAAAGTACATTTTCATTGAGGTGAAAAGGGTGCTCAGATAAATTGTGGGAAAGTCACTGAGAAGTTCTTAGTCACAACAAACTCCCAACTAAGATCCTCAGCCCTGGCTCAGTAGAGGAACAAATCAGAAGGGCAGCTTCTAGTCCCAGCTCAGAAGGCAAATTCTGGGAAACCAGGCTTTTCCTGGAAAGAGAAGGCAAAGCTATGCCCTGCAAACACAAGCAACCCTTGTGCTCAAAGCCAAGGCTCAGAACTGGCACAGGAAGCTGGAAACTGGACCCTCTTTACCTCAGGGGCAGAGCTTAACCATAAAAGTTTAAAAAAAAAAAAAGAGGAAATACCAAAAGAAAAGGAAAGAAAATGAGCAAGAAACAGAAAAGAACCTTGACCATAGAAAGCTGCTATGGTGACAGGGCAGACTAAAACACAAACTAATTCAAAGACAGAATGTGCACAGAGGAAATCTTAAAGAGTGATATGAATTGCTGTCAAGCCCAAAGAGGATCTTGAAAGTGTTCTTAAAAGACTTTAAAAGACAAATAAGGGAGGTAAAGGAAGAAACAACAGTTTGGAACTGGAAAGAAAAAAAAATCTGAACAAAAGAACTCTTTAAATAGTAGAATTAAGCAAATAAAAAAGGAGATACAAAAGTTAACTTAAAAAATCACACATTAAAAACTAGAATAGGGCAAATGGAAGCTAATGATTTTGTGAGACAGAAAACTAAACTAAAAAACTAAAAAGAATGAAAAAATGGAAGAAAATGTGAAATACCTCATTGGAAAAATAGCCAAATTGTAAAACATATTCAGAAGAGAAAATTTAAAAGTTATTGACCTACTTGAAGGCCATAAACAAAAAAAGCCTAGAGAACATTCTATAAGAAATCAATAAGGAAAATTGCTCCAATATTCTAAAAACAGAACATGATATACTCATTGAAAGAACACCATCTGTCACCTCTGGAAGAGATCCTACAAGAAAAAGCCCAAGGAAAATTGTTGTTAAACTCCAAAACTACAATCTCAAGATAAAAATACTGCAAGATGCCAAATAAAAACAATTCAAATATTGAGGAACAACAGTCAAAATTACCGAGGATCTGCCAGCTCCTACAATAAAAGAGCAGAAGTCCTGAAATACAATATTGTGGAAAACAAACAACCTGTGTTTACAACCAAGAATTAACTAACCAATGAGACTCAGCATCATCTTTCAGGGGAGGAGATGAAACTTCAATGAAGTAAGAGACTTTCAATCATTTCCACTGGAGAAAAAAAAAAAAAAAACAGAACTAAATAAAAACCAAATCTACAATAACAGAACTCAAGAGAAGCATAGAAAGTTAAACAGGAGAAAATTACATATTATTTAAAGATAAAACTGTTTATATCCCTAGATGGGAAAATGATATCTGCAACTCTTGAAACTTGACATAGACCTACATTTCATACCCTATACCAAAATAAAGTCAAAATGGATACATCATTTGGGCACAAAGGAGGATACCATAGACAAATTAGGAGAATAAGGCATAATTTGCCTAGCAGATCCTTGGAAAAGAAAGGAATTTATGACCAAAGAAAAAAGTAGAGAACATTATGAAAGGCAAAATGGACTACTTGGATTACATTATATTAAAAAAGATTTTGCACAAAGAAAACCAACAGAGACAAGATTAAAAGGGAGTACAAAGCTAGGGGAAAATCTTTATAGCCAGTATTTCTGATAAAGAAATCATTTCTAAAGTATATGAAGAACTGTGTCAAATTTATAAGAATGCAAGTCATTCCCCAATTAATAAATGGTCAAATTATATGAACAATTTTCAGATGATGAAATTAAAACCATTTATAATTATATGAAAAAATTCTCTAAATCACTATTGATTAGAGAAATGCAAATTAAAACAACTCTGAGGTACCACTTCACATCTCTCAGATTATCTAAGATGACAGGAAAAAGTAATGATAGATGTTGGAGGAGATGTGAGAAAACTGGGACACTGATGCATCATTGGTAGAATTGTGAAATGATCCAGTCATTCTGGAAAGCAATCTGGAACTATGCCCAAAGAGATATAAAATTGCATACACTTTGACCCAGCATAACCAGTGCCATAACTGGTTCTGCATCTCAAGGAAATTATCAAGGGAGGGAAAAGGACCCACATGTGCGAAAATCTTTGTAGCAGTTCTTCTTGTGCTAAGAAAGAACTGGAAAATGAGTGGATGCCCATCACTTAGGGAATGGCTGAACAAACTGTGGCACATAAAGGTAGTGGAATATTATTATTCCATTAAAAAATGATGAACAAACTGATCTTAGAAAGGCCTAGAAAGTTTTACATGGGGACTTCCAGCCAAGATGGTGGAGAGGAGGCACACAGCTGCATAAGCTTCGCATTTTCTCTCAGCATCCATTACAAGCCTCTGAATTAATGCTTGACTGAAAAAAAAAAAACCCACAAATAGTTGCCAAGAGAAGACATCCTTAAAATTTGCCAGGAAAGATCTGTTTTTCTTGAGGGTGGGGATGGTTTTAGATTGGGCGCAGGCTGAGGGCAGGCAGCAGCAGCGAGAGCACTGCAGGCAGCTCACAGCCGAGCAGACTGGAGCGGAGTGGAGTGTTATCTCAGCTGTCTCTGTGGGGGAGCTTTGCTACAAGATTGGATACTTTATCCTGGCAGCAAGTCAGTAGCCCAGCAGAGAAGCTAAAAACATTGGGGGTGAAGAATATAACCCCAAACAGCTGGAGTCTCTCGGGACTTGGCCACCCCTCCCCCACAGCATCTCAGCAGGCTTTCAGAGTCTCAGAGCTCAGGAACAGCACAGTCTGTCTAGTGCCTCGCTGCTGCCCTCACAGTCTATAGAGGAAACTCAGTAACACCACCCAGCCCCTCCCCCAAAAAAAGCAAATTCCATTTGGGGTTTTTTCTTTTTTTTCTTTGCTAGTTTGTCTTTGAGTCTTCTCTGACAAAATGAGCAAAAAATTGAAAAAGACCTTAACCCTTGACAGCTTCTATACGGATAGAGAGCAGACTCTAAACCCTAAAGAGACTAAAAACAGTCTCCAGGTGAATCCCCAAAGGAGGAGATCATCTGTTCCTCAGCACAGATGAATCTCATAGAAGAATTTAAAAAGGCTCTCACAAGAGAGCTAGAAGAAAAATGGGAAAAGGAGGAGGAAGCTTGGCAAGAGAGTCTGGAGAAGTCATCCCACTCATTTAAAGACAGAGTGGATAAAGAAATCAAATCCTCTCTTTGATAAAGAGCTAATTCAGTTTCAATTGATCAAGGATGGACAGAAGCAGCTACACCCAAAGAAAGAACACTGGGAAATGAATATAAACTGCTTGCATTTTTGTTTTTCTTCCCGGATTATTTATACCTTCTGAATCCAATTTTCCCTGTGCAACAAGAAAACTGTTTGGTTCTGCACACATATATTGTATCTAGGATATACTGTAACCTATTCAACATGTGAAGGACTGCTTGCCATCTGGGGGAGGGGGTGGAGGGAGGGAGGGGAAAAATCGGAACAGAAGTGAATGCAAGGGATAATGGTATAAAAAATTATCCCGGAATGGGTTCTGTCAATAAAAAGTTATTTTAAAAAATAAATAAATAGAATCAAAAAAAAAAAAAAAAAAAAAAGAAATCAAATCCTTGAAAAATAGGATTAGTGAACTAGAAACAGAAAATAGCTCTCTAAAAAATAAAATTGATGAAGTGGAAAAAAATTCCATGGAACAAAAGAACTCAATTGGACAATTAGAAAAAAGGTATAAAAACAGTGAGTGAAGAAAATACTTCATTGAAAATCAAAATCGAACAAATGGAATTGAATGACTTGAGGAGACAACAAGAATCAGTCAAGAAAAACCAAAAAAATTAAACAATGGAAAAAAATGTGAAATACCTTTTTGGGAAAACAACAGATCTGGAAAATAGATCCAGGAGAGACAATGTGAGAATTAGTGGACTCCCAGAAAAATATGATGAAAAAAAGAGCCTGGACACTATTTTCCAGGAAATTATCAAAGAGAACTGCCCAGAAGTCATAGAAACAGAGGGTAAAATAGACATTGAAAGAATTCATCGATCATCTAGTGAAAGGGATCCTAAAATCAAAACACCAAGAAATACAGTGGCCAAATGCCAGAACCCTCAGACGAAGGAAAAAATACTGCAAGTGGCTAGAAAAACCAATTCATATATAGAGGAACCACAATAAGGATTACCCAGGATCTAGCAGCATCCACATTAAAAGACTGAAGGGCCTGGAATATGGTATTCCAAAAGGCTAAGGAACTCGGTATGCAACCAAAAATAACTTATCCAGCCAGAATGAGCATCTTTTTCCAGGGAAGAAGATAGTCATTCAACAAAATAAGTGGATTGCATCTATTTTTGATGGAAAAACAAGAACTTAACAAAAAGTTTGATCTACAAATATAGAACTCAAGAGAAACCTAAAAAGGTAAAGATTAATCTTAGGAACTATATTTTGACTATATAGATGTATAAAGAATACATGTATACCTTGTTCTAGAAATTGATGTGGAAAGGACATTGTACCAGAAAAAGGGTAAAGTGGGGGTAGTACATCTCATGAAGAGGCATAGGAAACCTATTATATCTGAGAGAAAGAATGGAGGGGGATGAATATAGTGGGTATCTTACTGCCTTCAGAATTGGCTTTAAGTGAAAAATCTTAAGACATATTCAATCTATGGTGAAACTTCTCTCACCTCATTGAAAAGTGAGAAGGGAAAAGTGAAAAGGGAAGGAATAAGCTAAGCAGAAGGGAATACGGAAACTGGGAGGGAAAGGGGTAAGATAGGGGGAGGAACTCTAAGGCTGGGGGAGGGATACTAAAAAGGGAGAGCTGTGAGAAGCAAGTGGTGCTCACAAGCTTAATACTGGGAAGGGGGGAAAGGGGAAAGAAGGGAGAAAAGCATAAACCGGGGTTAACAAGATGGCAAGTAATACAGAATTGGTCATTCTAACCATAAATGTGAATGGGGTAAACTCCCCCATAAAGAGGAAGCGGTTAGCAGAATGGATTAAAAGCCAGAATCCTACAATATGTTGTTTACAGGAAACACACCTGAAGTGAGGAGATACATGCAGGTTAAAGGTAAAAGGTTAGAGCAAAATCTACTATGCTTCAGGTGAAGTCAAAAAAGCAGGGGTAGCCATCCTGATCTCAGATCAAGCTAAAGCAAAAATTGATCTAATTAAAAGAGATAAGGAAGGGCACTATATTTTGCTAAAGGGCAGCATGGATAATGAAGCACTATCTATATTAAACATATATGCACCAAGTGGTGTAGCATCTAAATTCTTAAAAAAGAAATTAAGAGAGCTGCAAGAAGAAATAGACAGTAAAACTATAATAGTGGGAGATCTTAGCCTTGCACTCTCAGAATTAGATAAATCAAACCACAAAATAAATAAGAAAGAAGTCAAAGAGATAAATAGAATACTAGAAAAGTTAGATATGATAGATCTCTGGAGAAAATGTAATGGAGACAGAAAGGAATACACTTTCTTTTCAGCAGTTCATGGAACCTATACAAAAATTGACCATATATTAGGACATAAAAACCTCAAACTCAAATGCAGTAAGGCAGAAATAGCAAATGCATCCTTTTCAGACCACGATGCAATGAAAATTACATTCAACAAAAAACCAGGGAGAAGTAGACCAAAAAATAATTGGAAACTAAATAATCTCATACTAAAGAATGATTGGGTGAAACAGCAAATCATAGACATAATTAATAACTTCACCCAAGAAAACGATAATAATGAGACATCATACCAAAATGTATGGGATGCAGCCAAAGTGGTAATAAGGGGAAATTTCATATCTCTAGAGGCCTACTTGAATAAAATAGAGAAAGAGAAGGTCAATGAATTGGGTTTGCAACTAAAAATGCTAGAAAAGGAACAAATTAAAAACCCCCAGTCAAACACTAAACTTGAAATTCTAAAAATAAAAGGAGAGATCAATAAAATTGAAAGTAAAAAAAAAAAAAACGATTGAATTAATAAAACTAAGAGTTGGTTCTATGAAAAAAAACAAACAACAAAATAGACAAACCCTTAGTAAATCTGATTAAAAAAAGGAAAGAGGAAAATCAAATTGATAGTCTTAAAAATGAAAAGGGAGAACTCACCACTAACGAAGAGGAAATTAGAGCAATAATTAGGAGTTACTTTGCCCAACTTTATGTCAATAAATTCAACAACCTAAATGAAATGAAAGAATACCTTCAAAAATATAGCTTGCCCAAACTAACAGAGGAAGAAGTAAATATCCTAAACAGTCCCATCTCAGAAAAAGAAATAGAACAAGCTACTAACCAAATCCCTAAGAAAAAATCCCCAGGACCAGATGGATTTACATGTGAATTCTACCAAACATTTAAAGAACAACTAACTCCAATGCTATATAAACTATTTGAAAAAATAAGGGTTGAAGGAGTACTACCAAACTCTTTTTATGACACAGACATGGTACTGATACCTAAACCAGGTAGGCTGAAAACAGAAAGAAAATTATAGACCAATCTTCCTAATGAATATTGATGCTAAAATCTTAAATAAAATATTAGCAAAAAGATTACAGAAAATCATCCTGAGGATAATACACTATGAACAAGTAGGATTTATATCAGGAATGCTGGGCTGGTTCAATATTAGGAAAACTGTTAGCATAATCAACTATATCAATAACCAAACAAAAACCATATGATAATCTCAATAGATGCAGAAAAAGCATTTGATAAAATCCAGCATCCATTCCTAATAAAAACACTTGAGAGTATAGGAATAAATGGACTTTTCCTTAAAATAGTCAGGAGCATATATTTAACACCATCAGTAAGCATCATATGCAATGGGGAAAAACTGGAACCTTTCCCAGTAAGATCTGGAGTAAAGCAAGGTTGCCCACTATCACCATTATGATTCAATATTGTATTAGAAACACTAACCTTTGCAATAAAAGTCAAGAAAGGGATTAAAGGAATTAGAGTAGGCAATGAGGAAACCAAACTATCACTCTTTGCAGATGACATGATGGTATACTTAGAGAACCCCAGAGATTCTACTAAAAAGTTATTAGAAAGAATTCATAATTTTAGCAAAGTAGCAGGATACAAAATAAATCCCCATAAATCCTCAGCATTTTTATACATCACCAACAAAATCCAGCAGCAAGAGACACAAAGAGAAATTCCATTCAGAATAACTGTTGATAGCATAAAATATTTGGGAATCTATCTACCAAAGGAAAGTCAGGAATTATATGAGCAAAATTACAAAAAAGTTTCCACACAAATAAAGTCAGACTTAAATAATTGGAAAAATATTAAGTGTTCTTGGATAGGCTGAGCAAATATAATAAAGATGTCAATACTTCCTAAACTAATCTATTTATTTAGTGCTATACCAATCAGACTTCCAAGAAAATATTTTAATATTCTAGAAAAAAATAACAACAAAATTCATATGGAACAATAAAAAGTCGAGAATCTCAAGGGAATTAATGAAAAAAAAATCAAATGAAGGTGGTTTAGCTGTACCTGATCTAAAACTATATTATAAAGCAGCAGTCACCAAAACCATTTTGTATTGGCTAAGAAATAGATTAGTTGATCAGTGGAATAGATTAGGTTTACAAGACAGAATAGTCAACTATAGCAATCTAGTGTTTGACAAACCCAAAGATCCTAACTTTTGGGTTAAGAATTCATTATTTGATAAAAAAAACTGCTGGGATAACTGGAAATTAGTATGGCAGAAATTAGGCACGGACCCACACTTAACACCATATACCAAGATAAGATCAAAATGGGTCCATGATTTAGGCCTAAAGAATGAGATTATAAATGAATTAGAAGAACATAGGATAGTTTATCTCTCAGACTTGTGGAGGAGAAAGAAATTTGTGACCAAAGATGAACTAGAGACTATTACCGATCACAAAATAGAACATTTTGATTATATCAAATTAAAAAGCCTTTGTACAAACAAAACTAATGCAAACAAGATTAGAAGGGAAGCAACAAACAGGATAAACATCTTCACAGTTAAAGGTTCTGATAAAGACCTCATTTCCAAAATATATAGAGAATTGACTTTAATCTATAAGAAATCAAGACATTCTCCAATTAATAAATGGTCAAAGGATATGAACAGACAATTTTTAGAGGATGAAATTGAAACTATTAACACTCATATGAAAGAGTGTTCCAAATCACTATTGATCAGAGCAATGCAAATTAAGACAACTCTGAGATACCACTACACACCTCTCAGATTGGCTAGATGACAGGAAAAAATAATGATGAATGTTGGAGGGGATGCAGGAAAACTGGGACACTGATGCATTGTTGGTGGAGCTGTGAACAAATCCAACCATTCTGGACAGCAATTTGGAACTATGCTCAAAAAGCTATCAAACTGTGCATATCCTTTGATCCAGCAGTGTTACTTCTGGGCTTATACCCCAAAGAGATACTAAAGAAGGGAAAGGGATCTGTATGTGCCAAAATGTTTGTGGCAACCCTGTTTGTAGTGGCTAGAAACTGGAAATTGAATGAATGCCCATCAATTGAAGAATGGTTGGGTAAATTGTGGTATATGAATGTTATGGAATATTATTGTTCTGTAAGGAAGGATCAGCAGGATGAATACAGAGAGGCTTGGAGAGACTTACCTGAACTGATGCTAAGTGAAATGAGCAGAACCAGGAGATCATTATATACTTCAACAATGATACTGTATGAAGATGTATTCTGATGGAAGTGGATTTCTTTGACAAAGAGACCTAATTCAGTTTCAATTGATCAATGATGGACAGAAGCAGCTACACCCAGAGAAAGAACACTGGGAAATGAATGTAAACTGTTTGTATTTTTGTTTTTCTTCCTGGGTTACTTCTACCTTCTGAATCCAATTCTCCCTGTGCAACAAGAGAACTGTTTGGTTCTGCATACATATATTGTATCTAGGATATACTGCAACATATTTAATATATATAGGACTGCTTGCCATCTAGGGGAGGGTGTGGAGGGAGGGAGGGAGGGAGGGAAAAAAATCGGAACAGAAGTGAGTGCAAGGGATAGTGTTGTAAAAAAAAAATTACCCTGCCATGGGTGCTGTCAATAAAAAATTATTATTATTAAAAAAAAAAAAAGAAAGAAAGTTTTACATGAACTGATACTGAGTGAAACGAGCAGAATGAGGGTCAATTAGTTACACTGTGCACAGTAACAGCAAGAATGTACAATGATCATTTATGAAAGGCTTGATTTTTCTCAGTGGTTCAATGATCCAAAGCAATCCCAATACACTTTGGACTGAAAATGCCATCTCCATCCAGAAAAAGAACAATGGAGACTGAATGTAAATCAATAAATGCTAGGTTCACTTCTTCTTTCTGTTTTTTTTTTTTTTTTTTTTTTTTTTTTAATCTTTCCCGTGGTTTTTATTCTCCCTTTGCTCTGATTTTTCTCTCCCACAATGATTCATAAAGCAAAATAAATAAAATTGTTAAAAATTTATTAATTAATTGATTTTTAAAAGACTGACTTGATAAAATGAAGAGCAGGAAAAAAATAATCTACTGAATGACTCAGATTTAAGTATTAATATATCATTTAATATAAAATATAATAGAAATATATTTTATTATATGTAATATAATATAAAGATGGTATCTTTGAGAAGAATTCTATTTAGTAATTTTTTCACCATAGACCTGCTACTCCCATAAATATGTAGGGTGTTAGAACCAATTCATGAAGCTAGTCTAAGACTAGATTTTGCTACTTGTGTTCTCATTCACACTGTGTTTTAATTTCTTGAGTTATGTTCCAAATTTTAACAAAGTCATCTGCATGAAAACATGAAATGTCTTGAAAAACGTTATCTAGGTTTTTTTTTTCCCCTTTTGGTCATGAACTTCAGGCAGATCAATACTTTTTAAATGGTCTCTTCTGGATTTATTTTCCAAGTTAGCTGTTTTTTTGGTGAGATATATTTTCTTTCATTTTTCATTCTTTTTAATTTAATGGATTCTTGAGGTTTCATAAAATAATTAGCTTCCATTTCCCCCATTCTCGTTTTTAATGTGTGATTTTTCTTCAGTTAGCTTTTGTAACTCTTTTTACATTTGATGAATTCTTATTTTCAAGGTATTGTTTTCTTCAGTGTTTTTTTTTTGGGGGGGGGGTGGTATTTGGCTAATTGCATTTTCTAAGGAATTGCCTTTTTTTCTAGGCTGTTGATCCTCTCTTATAATTTTCTCATTTTTTCTTTAACCTCTATTATTTGCTTTTTAAAGTCTTTTAGGAACCCTTACAAGAAGGCTCTTTGGGCTTGAGACAAATTCATATCACTCTTTGATATTTCCTCTATGGACATTTTTTCTTGGTCCAAGCTAGTGTTTTGATCTTCCCTGTCACCATAGTAGCTTTCCATGGTCAAGGTTCTTTATTGTTGCTTGCTCATTTTCTTTCCTTTTCTTCTGGTATTTCCTCTTTTTGTACTTTTAAAGTTGAGCACTGGTCTTGGAGTAAAGGGGATCCTGTCCCAAGCTTTCTGAGTAGCTGTGCCTTGGTTTTGAGCACAAGCACAGCTTGTTTGCAGGGTATATCTGCTCTTTCCAGGAAATGCCTGGTTTCCAAGAATTTGTTTTCTGAAGTGGGACTGGGGGCTGCCCCACTTGTCTGCTCTCCATTCCTCTACTGAGCCAGAATTCAGGGTCTCAACTGCTGATCAGCTGTGATTAAAAGCATCTCACTAGCTTTCCCAGACTCAACTTGAGTTGGGTTGAATCAGTCTTTTAACCCCAGTGAAACTGACCTGTCTTGAAGTTATCTTGAGCTAGAGAATGGTTTCATTCCATCAGATTCTGTTCAGAGGCTTGGTTTCATGTGATTTTTGAGGGAAATTGGAGGAGCTCAAGCAGCTTCCTGGTTTCACTTCTCCATCGTGGTTCCATACCCCTATTGTTATATATTTTGAATCCTCCATGGTGTTCTACTGGACACTTGACATTATTGTGTTTTGTTTTGTTTTCCTTTTTTCTGTTTTATTTAATAAAATATATATATTTTTAAAAAGAGATTGTATTCATGACTATCCATCTTTGCTTCCTTATAAATTATTGTTTTGTTCTCTACTGTGTGCTTTTTACTTTTTCCTCTCTTCATCCCTCCCACCTCCCCCAAGCATGCTACATTAAACACAAATACATGTGTGTGTATGTGTGTGTGTGTGTGTATGTGTAATATATGTGTATATAGGTATATGTGTATATAGGTATATGTGTATATAGGTATGTGTGTATATACAAATACACATATATATTCACATATATATGCATTTATATATGTTTAATACACACATAATTTATTAATAAATAAATAATATTTATTAATATGATTCACATTATACTCAAACACCCAAACACATACTTATATCTACATGCATATATATATATATATATATACATATATATACACATACATACATATATATATCTACAGATATAGTTAGACATATTTATATTTATATGACATACAATAGAGTTGTCTCTTTGTTTGAAACTTTGTCTTTATCTGAGGTAGATGATTATTAGCCATTTCCTAAAATTTCTAATAAATTCTACTCCTGATTCTTGTAGCCTTTGTGCATATTATTTCTTATCCCTACTAATTTCTATTTTAATTAGGATCCTTTGACTTGTCTTGCTAAAACTTAACCTCCTTCCACCCATGAATCCCTTTTTTATCTTCTCTTCACACCCTTTTCTTCTCTCTTTATCCCATTTTCATTCATTCACATACTTCATCCTACTCCAGTTAATCTAAATACCCTTCTGTATCCCACTTTATCCTATGCTACCCTTTTCCTATCTCCTTATTCCTTTTCTCATTAATCAATACATTTTGTCCCATTGCCATAACTCTACATATCCTCTACAACCCATCTTAAGCTTTATCCCTTCTCTATTAATCTATACATCTTAACCCACTACCATAAATCTATATATCCTTCTATAACCTACATTGTTCTATCCCCCCATTTATTTTGGAGGTTATATATATATATGCACCTATTTAATCTATTCTTGATGTGAGCAAGTTTTCAGAACTACCAGCCCTGCTCTCCCTTCTAATGTCTTTGTGTAGGTTTTTCTTCTGTACCTCATTTGTATGATCATTAGTTTTACCTTTTCCTAGACAATTTTACTTTTTAGAATAAGATATTCTGCCCCAATGTTTCTTTTGAGCTACCAAATTACTAATGTCAATTTTAAACATATGATATACATTTCCATGCAAATAAATAAACAATTTGTCCATGTTGAGTTCCTTGAAATTAATCTTTGATGTTGGCTCTTAATTTTTTTGTTTTTTTGTTTGTTTGTTTTTATGAAGTTCAGGTATGGTTGAGAGCAAGTTCTAAATATCTGCAAATTGATGGGACAATCATTTTTTTTTGGGGGGGGAGGAATAGTAGTTTTGCTGAATATGATATTTTTGGCCACATTTAGTTTTTGTTTGTTTGTTTTTTGTTGTTGTTGCCAATAAATATTACTCCAGAAACTGCGGTCTTTTCTTGCAGCTGCTGAGAGTTATAAAGCTACAACTTCAGCATATTTGAATTTTTTAATTTTGTTTTTTGCACATTTTTCTCTTTGATCTGATGGTTGTAAAATTTGACAAAAATATTCCTATTTGTATTCCACATAGAATCTCTTCAAAATAGTGTTCAGTGGATTTATTTTCTATTTATATTTTCCCCTTGTGTTCTATTATGCCAGGACAAATTTCTTTAATTATTTCTTGTATTATTGTGTCTAGGTTCATTTGGGTTTTTTTGGTCACAGCTTTCAAGTAGTCCAATTATTCATATATTTTCTCTTGATCTGTTCTCCAGACATGTTTTTTTATCTGATGTTTCACATTCTCTTCTATTTTTTTTTCATTCTTTATATTTTGTTTTATTTCTTGGTCTCTTATAGCTTCACTGATTTCCTCTTCCCTAATTATAATTTTCAAAGAATTATTTTCTTCTTTAAGACTCTGAATCTTTTCTTTTAATTGGCTTTTCCCCCTTAATCTTGTTATTTTTCTTGGATTGTTGTTGGTTTTTGTTTTGTTTTTAATTTTTCCACAATCTCTCTCTTTTGATTTTTGAAGTCTTTTTTCAATTCTTCTATAAATTTTTCCAGAGTGGGTAGCATTTAACATTATTTTGGGAGGTAGAAAAACCTTTTAACTTCACTGTACTTCTCTGAATATGAACCTATAATAAGATTCTATATTTGGGTTTTTTCCTTCTTTGCCTGTTCATTTTTTTAAAAAAAAATATTTTAATGAGAACTTTTAATGTAAACATCTCAAATCAGAGAGGCAGATGGGGCCTCTAGTTTAATTTAGTTCTTCCCTCTAACCTGAAACTCCAAACTAAAAGCTTCAACTTCTTACAAGTGCCAGCAACCAACAATGTTCTTGCCCCACTATTTCTGCACTCCAAGTGTACTGTTTCCTTCTTACCCAAGGCTGCATCTCAGCAGCACAGCTGGGCTTGGAATTCCTTAACAGCAAAGGTTCCCTCAGTGTTCCAAGACCTAGAGTCTTATATCTCCATGTTGTCTACAAGATAAAAGTTCCTGTTGTTCTGAGGTTCTGAGGTTCTGAACCCAGCTAGCCCCAGGGCTCCTTTTATGCTGTTTCTGTGAATCTAGCCTGAAGGTGTTTACACTTCACAAAGGTTAGTTCTCAATCCTGTGACCTTGTTAAGTGATTGCAAGAGAACTCTGTTCTGCCCTATGTCTTATTTGTTTTTTGATAGTTTATGTTCTCCTGGGTTTTAACTGTATTATGTTTGTGGGGGAAAGTTGGAGAGCTTGAATTTTTTTGATCTACTCCACCATCTTCTCAGCATCTCACCTGTACATTTTGTTTTTAACACAACTACATTTAAGAGTGCTCTAACTTGCATATCATTCTTGGCTTTGGTTTGAAATTTTTAGTTTATACAGGCACAAAGATTGCTAAGTTTTAGAAGGAATCTACTTCATTATAGCTTTAAGACAATATAATTTTATTTTTTTGTAGAGTACTTCCTCAGTGGCCTAAACCATTTGATTTGTCCAAATACCAAGAGGCAACTTCTGCCAAATAACTCTAGCTAAAGTTGTTGCTTATCATCATAAGAGCCCAAACTCTCCTGCTTTTGTTACTTTATGGTCCATTTTAATATCAGCATTTTTTAGACTCTGGTTTTGAAATCAGAAATACTTTTGCTCCAATATGATTAAAAGTTACAGCCCTGGCTGGAAGGAGAAAGGAGGAGATAGGGTTCAGTCAGGAGAGCCAGGAAGCTGTTACTGTGAAGAGATTTGTTGAATAAATCAATTGAGAGTTATCAGGAACTGTGTTGCTGCTCTAAGTGTTTCTGGTAATGCAATCATTTCCAGCCAAGCTCCCATTAAAAAGGAGGAGGGAGGAGAGGAGAAAGAACTTTGCAAATGCATCTGCTTCTCCAAATAGAACTCTTGAAATTTATGAAATATGTCCCATGCATCACTTAAATTGTTGTACTCTTGTCATATAAAGCAAAGGATAGCCAGTCAGGTTAACCCTAGGCAAAACTGTAAAATAGTTATTGTTAATCTTGATATTTCCTGATGCTCTGTCTCATCCCTTGCCCACTCACCTTTAAAAAAAGTATCACTCTCCTCTCCATAGTGGGTAGCCTGATTCTTTCATTCTAAATTGTCCAGATACTCTAAATGTAGTGGTTCTCCTAAAACTATCTTCTGAAAATCACTCTTGCCCTATTAAAAGTAATCTTACCTCACTAATTAATATGATATATTGTTAAGGACCATGCCTAAATGAAGGGAGAGGTCAATTCTACAAGAGTTTCTACAGCTGTGTATCATAACATCTGAAGGAGTTGCAAAGCAACCTTTACTGACACAGGTGTTGCTTGTGGACTGGGAATGAAATAAATTGGAGGCAGAAGGAAGAGGAGAGAGGTCAGTTAACACAACTGCCTCTCAGTCTCCTTGTATCACCATCATCACCATCATCACCATCATCACCATCATCACCATCATCACCATCATCACCATCATCACCATCATCATCGTCATCATCATCATCATCCATTCACATGCTACAGGTCTGAATTAGACCTCCAGTAGCCACTGGCAAGTGGGCCAGTTATTCCTGCCAGAGGTGGCTCCTTTATCACAACAATATATCAAATAATGTTTTATTTTGTCCCTCTCATAGATAAGTATTAAAAAGAGAGAGAGAGAACTAATGAAAGAAAACAAAGAGAGACAGAGACAAAGAGACACACAGAGAGAACTCATTTACTACTGTAACCTTAGACATTTTCTCTAAGGTATTAGTCTTATGAAACTTGCAAAAGTTGTCACTCCTGATTGGATGACAGACCTGTGATCTCATGAAGCTGCATATCTGTTTAAGGATGGTGCGACAGTATATGTCCTTTTAGACTTATAACAAGGTAATTATTTGCAAGAATTATGTACAGGTTTTTTCTGGGACAAATGTACCTATTTAAAAGATTAGGATTGCCCCTCTTGACTTTTCTCTTTGAAGTCTACCCCCATGCAAGAATGTAGCATCATTAGTTCAAAAGTTCCTCAGGTAATTAAAATCTATCATCTATCTCTCTAAAACTTATCAGGCAGCATAATAAAGCTTGGAAAATCACTTTAAGCTTAAGAAGAAGTAATATTAAAAATAAAAAAAGCAAAATGATAGCCAGATAAATGGAATATATATATATATACATATATATATGTACACATACATATATATATACATATATATATATATGTATCTGTGTGTGTGTGTGTATGTATTGCCACAATGGGTCTTATCTTACTCCTCATATGCCATCACACATCTATTTTTCCCTTTGTGAAAGAACTCCTTTGTAACTTAGTGAAACAAAATGACACATTTATTTAATGTCTATGTGTATGATATGCTAAATATAGAAATAAACAGAATTACAGAAAAAAGATATGTATTCAAGGATTTTACAATTTAGAATAGGAGATAAAACATGTAGGCTAATACTTTATTATACCATAGACTATGATAATTTTAAAAAATAAAAAGAAATTTATACTAAAATAACAATAATTTCAAACATTTATAGCAGATATTCATGATCCCTTCTTCCCAAATTATTGTTAGATGATTACCAGATATCCAAGTACAGATGAGTATCAAGTGAGCAGGCCAGACCATAGATTCTTGATTTATTAATAATCAGCATAAAGGAAGGGAGCAGCATGTAAGAGTTACTTGAAT
Source organism: Antechinus flavipes (assembly GCF_016432865.1). Classification (NCBI taxonomy): domain Eukaryota; kingdom Metazoa; phylum Chordata; class Mammalia; order Dasyuromorphia; family Dasyuridae; genus Antechinus; species Antechinus flavipes. The sequence continues at coordinate 181,522,181 of NC_067398.1, forward strand.
ACAATTTTAGAATCTCAAGTTTCTACCATATCACTTCACAAATCAGAGAATACATGATTAGGCAATTACAATTTGTCCAGGAAATTTTTATTTTCAGTTCCATTTATTTTTTGTTTTTTTCTATATCATAAGTCTTTGTGTATTGTAAAGTTAATCTATGACCAAAGTCGAATCATTTTAGGGAAATCAGATGTCATGTTACCCAATATATTTAAAACATATCAGATGATCGCTCCTTTTTTAATCACCATTATCCTGTGAGCTTATTGGTTCTTTTTCCTCTCCCTTTTTTAACAGTTGTTGACAGTGACAACTTACCTCCAGCTAAATGGGAAGATGAGCAGCTGTTTGCAGTATCAAAGCCAGTCTTCTGCCAGATCATTTTGCTTATGTTTTTGTAAAAGAGATAAATTTTATAATAGTCAGGATGGATTGAATTCATTCTATCTAGAGTTCTACATGTCTCTGTCATAAGTATTTGGGTTAACACCCATTTTTCCTTTACCCCATAATAAATTCTCTCGCTAATTTTCTTGAATGGTAAGTTAAAATAGAAAAAAAAAAATAAGATTGTCATCTTTTCACATCTACTTTATTATGATTGATTATAAAATTCCAAGTGAAAGCAAAATTATTTTCTTTGTGATTTAACCAAACTCATATGTCTTAGAAAACTTGTATTTAGAATTTCACTGAAGACTGTCTACACAGACTCCCTTGGTTTAGATAAGCCCTACTCTGTTCTTGAATACTATGCTATGAAGTCCAGCAACAAAAGGAAATTTTATCATTGACAAGCATGTTAAGAAAGGCTTTACTCCTAGAATATTCTCAAAGATAAAGGTTTTAGATCCATCAACTTTTAGAAATCATCTATTTGAATGTTAGAGTGATCATTATCAATGATGATAGGTGAGAGGCAATTACAAGTCCTTGCAAATTTGAAGTATGAATTAGAATTGAAATTCACCAATTGGGAAATGACTAGACATGTTATGATACATGAATATAATGGAATATTATGGAAAAGGAACAGATAAAATGTTAACTGTATTAAAAGCAAAAAAAAAAAAAAAATGAATCCAACAGTGTGAGGGAAATGTATAGCAGCCACAAAGCAAAATGGTGAATGTTTCAAAACTATAATGTGAAAGCCTAGATCCAAAAGATAGATATGAAAAAAACACCACAACCTATTTCTTTGCACATATGGAGGACTGTGTGTATGGAACACTGTTTACAGAATTTTAAAAAAAAATTAACTTTTTGCTGAACTGTTATTTTTTTCCCCTTAAAAAAAAAAAACAAACAGCTTTGTTTTAAGAGGTTTCTTGGCAGAGGTGAGAGGGAAGAAGGGATGTATTTGTAAGAGTAAGCAATTTCAAAATGAAATAAAACAATTTTTAAAAGTCATATTAGATGGAAATGTATTTTGCATTATTTCATATGTATAATTGATACTATATTTGTATCTTTCTTGGTAAATAGGAAAGGGGGTAGTAGGCCAGAAGAGAATTTGGAACTCAATTTTTTAAGTTAAAAATAAAAAAAATCATATATTTTTTAAAAGTCACATTAGAATTTATTATGTATAAATATAATAATCATCATTTTCAAGGAAGTTGTAACATAAAAAGTAGTTATCAATCTCAGTATCAGGAAGATTCTGTGTTCAGGACTACTTTGACAAATATAGAAGCCATGATCTCCTATAAGTCTTTTTAGCTTTTAGCATCACAGGCAAATTTCCAAGATTAAAATTTGCAGAGTGGTTCCTGATAGATAATGGTGGAGAGAATTCTACCATTTTCTTTCTTTTTTTTTTTTTTTTCTGAGGCAATTGGGGTCAAGTGACCAGCCCAGGGTCACCCAGCTAGGAAATGTCAAGTGTCTGAGACTAGATTTGAACTCAGGTCTTCCTGACTTTAGGGCTGATATTCTATTTATTGCAACATCTAGCTAGGTGCCCTGAGTTCTGCCATTTTCTACACAGAAGAAATCATGGTCGTAATAGAGGGAAAGATAATTATTCTTCATTGACACAATTTAGGACATACTAGATTCAATAACTAAAGAAAAGTTAAATTTGACTTTTAAAGCTTTTTTTTTTCAAAAATTCATTTGACTCTTACATATGACTTTAAGTATAGTAATTTTATAATCCAAGGGTTCTTTTGTGTGTGTGTAGAAAATCTTTGACAGGCTGATGAAGCCTCAGTTTTTTTAAAAGTTATTTTTCAAAATAGACTTAGAATAAAAAGGAAGATGTTTTATTTTTGTTTCCTCTCCAAGTCTGTGGACTCCAAGTTAAGAACCTTTGGTGTAGTGAAAAAAAAAAAAACATTGCATTTGGAACCAATGGTTGTTTGTTGTTTAGTAATTTCCAATCATGATTGGCCTTTATGATGCCATTTGGGGGTGTCTTAGTAAAGATGCTTGAGTGATTTTCCATTTTTTTCTCCAGCTCACTTTCCAAAGGAGAAAACTGAGGCAAACAGTGTTAAATGACTTGTCCAGGGTCACACAACTAGTAAATGTCTGATACTAGATTCAAATCCTAGTTCTTCCATGTACTACTTGTGTGATCTTGAGAATATCACTTAAACTCTCTTGATCACAGAATTTCCTTCTCTCGACAATGAAAGCATTGGATGACATTATCTAAAAATTTCTTTCAAGTTTATAAACCTATGAACTTCAGGTGATTGAAACTGTTTTATCAATGCACAAGTGTATCTCCTGAGAAATTATCATGCATGAAGTTATAATATGAAAAGGAATGGTTCAAGGGTAAATAATTCATGGATCATGGGAAAAAGATCATATCAGTAAGAAGTCAATGATGAGCAGAACACAGTATTTAAATATTCAAGAAAATGATGTAATTCAATGACATGTCCTTTCTTATACCTTTACTGGATCAGAAGCTAGTAGAAGACACCAATCTCTTGTTTGTTCAGAAATTTTCAGAAATATCTGAAGCTAGAATGAGTGATCACAGAATGTTAATGTTTCTCCAACTCACCTTATTATGCATTCTCACTTTCATTGCAGACTATTAAGAAAACAGAAAATTATACAAAATTAATATATCATACTGATATTCTGAGTTAATGAAGAAGATTTATTCAAAAGGCAAAGTTAGACATCTAAAGTGCACACATGACTAAGTCAAAAAGTTCTAAGGACTTATCATACCATTTGTGCTGGATTAAAAAAAAATTCTTCCAGAATAATCTTTTTCTTGACACTTATTAATCTTCCTTTACACAATTTTAAAATTATGCCTCATTTTCAAAAGTTGTCATTATGTAGAGGGAGTTAAGTAGAGAAAAAAAAGAATAGTTGAGTCCTGTTCGCAAATAAAATGTTTGTTTGTTTGTTTATTTTAAGATAAGCTTTTTTAGTAGATTTACATTTTTTGCATTAGGTTTGACTAAATTTTTCCAAGGAACAGTTTCTGGCAGCACATATTATGGTACTGGTTGTAGTATTTGCATATAGTGCAGATGTGTCCTTTCATTTATGTTACTTCTGCTTGCTATTTTAAGGACCTGTTAAAATGCATCATTCTATATATTTTTATTATATTCATTTAATTTTTATAGGAATAATACTTTTTAACCTTTCACTTTCTGTTTTTCATTAGATATTTTCCAAATTAAAAGACTGTTGTATCTGAATTAAGCAAGGGATTTGCTATGGAAACTGCCCAAACTGTCTTTCCCAAAATTGCCTAAATGTTGATGGACAATATTACATGAATTATGTTTTATATTTGTAAAGCAAATACTTTACAAGGTGGATGCAATTTAAAATGGGACATTTTTGCCAACTCCACCTATGTGATAGAGATCTGAATAAAAAAGATATTTACTTTATAGGTTCCTTTGTAAAGGGGTATCAAGAAAAGCATACTTTCAGTGCCTGACTTTTTTACTATTCTTACTCTTTTGCAAAACTTAAAAAAAAAAATATGTATAGGAGGATAATAAAATACCCTTCACTAGATGTTCTCCAGCTCATCAAACTTCCTAAACTATGGTGCTTAGATCAGAACAGAATTCTCTTGACCTTATTCCTATATACTTTTTCATTCTATCTAATATTACATAAACTTTTTTTTTCTTCATTATCACACTGCTGACTCATTTTGAATTTGCATTCTGCTAAAATATCTAGACATGTTTCACACCAACTGCTACCTAATTGTGGCTCCCCCACTTTGTATTTATGAAATTGCTCTTTAATCCTAAGATTTTACATGTAACCATATTAAATTATATCGTATTAGGCTGATTTCAATGTTCTAGCCTGTTAAGACCTTTTAAAATTCTGACTCCAACTCTGTTCTTCCTCTGTTTTCTGCCAACTGCAATATGTAATATATATTACAAAAGGTAGCATATATACATATTATCTATATACATATGCATACTCATGTATATATGGATCTATATTCATGTAAATATATATTTTATCATATGATCAAGTCACTAAGTCCAGATCTTTGAGGCTCTTCATTGAAGATCACTTATTTGGAGTTCTTGATCATGAAGAGCTGAATTCAAAGAATACTATCCCTAGAATGATAACTTTTAAAATGATAAAGAACTGTTATATCATCAAAGTTAGATACACTCACACTATTCCAGTAGAAATGACTGATAAAATAGTCAATACTTTATTATTACAAAAGATTATTCTATAGGTAGTAGGTTGTTCACTGTACTAGGAGTCAGAGGATCTAGGTCTGAATCATAGCTCTAAAATTAATTGGCATTGTGTATTCCGACAGGTTATTTTGCCTCTCTTGGAATTTCCTCACCTATAAAATAGGAAAGTAACATTCAATTTTGCTACCAAACTCTAAAAATTTTATCAACTATCAACAAAAGTGTTCATAAGGACTTGTGTATCTTTAATTTAATGTAAGGTACTTTACTAGGATAATTAAATAGTCAGAGTTCACATACACCTAAGCAAAATACCAAAGCCATTTTGTGTGGACTCTTGTAGAGGGCTAAAACTCTTGAGTCGTTGCACTGAGGTCGGTTCAAGCACTTAGGCCTAATTGCCGATTGGACAATACTCTATGGGCATGTGTTTGGGGAATGACCCTTCCCACTATCCTGTGCTGATTCAATAATTGGTGTATACAGAGAATTGTAAGAGGGACTAGGGGGTGTAGTAAGACTAGCCAGAGTCACTTTGGCAGTGGACAAGGAAGAAGAAGGTTGTAGAGATCCTGCTTCCATCCTCTTCACTTCTACCCCTAAAGACCAAGAATAAAGACTAAGAACTTTTGCTTATTCTGACTCTGGCTGATTCTAAGGTATCCTGAGTGCTAGCGCGGTCATCACATTTGGCGCCTGAGCATGGGGCTCGAGGACCCTATCTTCACTGAAGAAGTCTTCAGTGACCAGGAAATAGGATGAGTATTTTAATAGACAAACAGGGAACTTACTTTGTTAGGGCTAAACTAGTAACCTTTTCTAACTGCAATGGGGCAGATATTGGGAAAAGATTCTCCCCCACTCCCAGCCCCACCCCCAACTCCAATCCCACCCCAAAGGAGATCTACAGGAAGCATACTCAGACTGATAAAGAGACAGGGCTTATTTAAGACTTGGGCGCAGATTGATGGATTCCTGGATTCATTAGAACATATGTCCCCTTGGTTCTTAGGAGAAGAAGAGATAAGCCTAAATAATTGGAAAGTTGTAGGAGATCAACTATGTGAATATTATAATGATAATGGTTCCAAGTCAATTTCCAAAGAAACACTATATATATATATATATATATATATATATATATATATATATATACAACATAATACAATTGGCCTTAAAAAATCCTGCAAGTTATAGAAAAAAGAAAAGTTTTCAGAATGGCCAGATGATAAGGAAATATATGGAAAATGAGGAGGACAAAGGAGGGATTAAAAGCAATATCTCCAGAGGGCATGGGGAGTTAAGTGAGGATGAAGGATGTGGTGAAGGGCATGGTGATTCCTATCGCCACTATCTTTAGATAATCGCCAGGTGATGTGGAGAGACCCAGAAAGTGGTGAATGGAAGAGACCAGATAGACTAACTGCTTGGGGGAGAGGGTTTGCTTGTATCTCCACAGATGGAGAAGAAATCAGATGGGTGCCAGCAAGCTGTATTCACCTTGTCCATCAGAGAGAGACAAAGTAGACCCTTGAAAAGAAGGAGAAGACCCAAGAAACATTGGGTGGTTCCATTGCTGACTGTGCCCACCACTGAATGAGTATGGTAGTTATGGTGTTTGACTCATGGACATCAAAAATTATTAGACTTCAAAACCCTCAGGAATCATTGGATTCTCTGAGACATGATAAGATTTTTGTAGGACTTCAAAACCCTCAGGAATCATTGGATTCTCTGAGACATGATAAGATTGTTGTAGGACTTCAAAACCCTCAGGAATTATTGGATTCTCTGAGACATGATAAGACTGTTGTAGGACTTCAAAATCTGCTGGAATCATTGGATTCCCTAACATATAAAAAGACTGTTGCAGTACTTCAAAAACTTGGGGGGATCATTGGACTCCCTGACACATGAAGCAATGGATAATAGATTGGTTGTGGACTTGGCTGCTGAAGAAGGCATATGTTGACTGTTGTTTACATACCCTCTTTCTAGGCCTTCTAGAAATCTCTTACAATAACATATTGATTTATATTGTCTGTTATATCACTACTTGCATGTACAATTCATATTTGTTACACCACATTGAGCCTGTACTGGTTATGGGGAGAGTCATCACTAATAGCCTGTGTATTATTGCTATGTGCTTATGTAATACCTACCATACTAATGGGTTTGTGCATATCTGTTTCTAATAAGACCCTTCAGCCCAGAAACCTGCTAGCAATCCCTACTTCCTTTTGGTGCTTTTCATCTCCCTTCCTGAGATGTCGGGGGAACATGATCACCTCCCTGAGAAGTCAGGGATGGCGTGACCACCTGTGTTCTAAAACAAAAGAAAGTAGGAGATGTAGAGGGCTGAAACTCTTGAGTCATTGCACTGAGATTGGTTCAAGCACTTAGGCCTAATTACCAATTGGACAATACTCTATGGGCATGTGTTTGGGGAATAGTCCTTCCCACTATCCTGTGCTGGCTCGATAATTGGTGTATACAGAGAATTGTAGGAGGGACTAGGGGGTATAGTAAGACTAGCCAGAGTCACTTTGGCAATGGACAAGGAAGAAGAAGGTTGTAGAGATCCTGCTTCCATCCCTTTCACTTCTACACCTAAAGAGCAAGAATAAAGACTAAGGACTTTTACTTATCCTGACTCCAGCTGATTCTAAGGTATCCTGGATGTTAATGCGGTCATCACAGACTCTGATTAAAATATTGCAATAACAAAGGATTATAAATTCAATAAAGAGGAAGTAAGGCTAAAACAGAATCATTTTGCATATGTTGTTGATATTTAGTATTTCAATTGTATTTGACTTTTGATTACCCCATGGACCATAGCACACAGGGCTCTTCTGTCCTCCATTGTCTCTTAAAGTCTATCCAAACTCATGTTTGTTACTTCAACACCACTGACTATCCATCTCATCCTCTGCTATCTTTCTCTCTTTTTGCCTTCAATTTTTTTTTCCCCAACATCAAAGCATTTCCCCATTACTCCGGCCTTCTCGTTATGTTACCAAAATATTTGAGCCTCAGCTTCAGTATTTGTCCTTCTAATGAACATTTTCTTTAAGCATTGATCTCCTTGCTACCAAAGAACTCTCAAAAGTATTTTCTGAAACTACAATTTTAAAGGATGGATCTTGTGATGCCCTGCTCTTCTTATAGTCCAATTCTCATGGTCATGTTTTACTCCTAGAGGAATTAAAAAAAGTAGCTTTGACTATAGGGTCTTTCCTCAACAAGATGATGTCCCTGCTTTTTAGTATGCTGATTCAGATTTGCCATAACTATCCTTCCAAAGAGTAAGTATCTTTTAATTTCATGGCAGCAGTCATCATCTGCAGTGATCTTTGTGCCCAAGAATACGAGATCTCACACTGCTTCCATTATGCATATATCAATCCAGAAAGATTAGAAAGGAACAGTTTCTTTAAAAACAAACAAACAAACGAACAAACATAATTCTTCTCATCCACTTAAAGAAAATGTAAAGTAAACTTTGAAATTATTGACATTTAAGTCTCTAACTTAAGCAAGCAATGGCCCCAAATCAGTATTTCTGGCTTGAGAGAAGTAGCATGAAAGGAGGATGGGGGGAAAGATATATTCAATTCAACCTAATAAGCATCTATTAAGCCTCTTATTTCTCAATCATATTTGACTCTTTGTGACTCCTCGGACCATGGTATTCTAATATGTCCAGGGGTTTATTTGTCAAAGGTATTACAAAGATAGTACAAAGATATTTTTCTTTTGATATTTCTTTTCCCACTGGATTAAGGCAAACAAATTAAATGACTTGCCCAGCATCACATTCCTAGTCCTTGAGATAGGTTTGAACTCAGGTTTTCCTGACTCCAGATCCAGGGTAATTGAGGCAATTAGCTGCCTCCTATAAAGTTCCTCCTTAGTGATAGATAATGTCTTAGGTGCTGAGAATTAAAGAAAAATAAAACAAGCCTCTTTCCTCCAGAAATTTATTTTTCACCAGGGGTGAAACAACATGCACATAGCCAAATAAAAAAGTAAATAGAAAATAATTTTTAGGAGGTTGCTAGCAACTTAAAAAAAAAAAAGAGTATCATAAAAGATCTGATGTAAGATGTGACATTTGGGCTGAACCTTAAAAAAAAATCCAGGAACTCATTGAGGTAAAAGTAAAGAGACAGAACTTTCCAAGCATGGGAGTAATCTCAGCAGGAAGAAAATAAAATTAAGGTATATATAATTAGAAGACAAAGCTAGGACTGATAACCACTAATCTTAGAGATAACATGATAAAGTATAAAGATTCAGTATATCAGGGATGTGCTGGTAAATAGTTAAATCCCAATTGATTCAGAAAAAAGAAAGAAAGAAAGAAAGAAATCAACAATGAAATAAATGAAGCCATTATTTGTAGATTTTGCCAATTTCCTAAGTATAAAAGTTCCTACTAAAAATTAAACAATTGGCTATCACAAGCCAATTCAAACTAGTTCCATTTTGCAAGGGGACTTAAATTAAGGAATCTAGTATGCCAGGACCTAGGTTGGAATCCCTTGTATCATCTTAGTTCAAACCATTTAATCTCTCTAGGACTCTGTTTTTCTATCTGTAAACTAAGAGAACTGAAATAAATGAGTTTTAAGGCCCTTTCTAGTGATAAATGTCATGATTCTATGATTCTGAAGCCTATTCTTCAGAACCAGGACAAAGTACTTGGTAAGGTATTTGGTTCCCTAGAAAAGTGCCGAAAATTCTACCCATCCCTTGTGCTAAGTGGGACTTTGGGCCATCACTATAATGCAAATACTTCCCTACTATGTAGAGCAGAATCTTCCAAACTTAAAAAAGTAGGAATTTGTAAACAATCATGTTGCTTCATCCCTGCCTCACACATTTATGCTCTAAGTATTTCTTCTAACTTATTTTTCTTTTTTCTTTCTTTCTCTAAATTTTTCATTCATTTTTTTTTCTTTTTTTCTTTCATTTCTTTACAACTAAAGCCCAATAATAAGACAGATAACAAATATATTTTATGGATGAAAGTACAGAAGATTAGAACTTCTTGGCATAAGAGGCTTTTTTTCATGATATAGGAGAAATTGGAGGTGTCATTACACTTAATGTGTAATGTAATGTAATGTGTAATGTAATTCATTACATTAATGAATATCACTTAAAATAGTGTTACATAGAGAGAAAAATAGTTTAATCTGAATAGAAAACCATTGGTCAAACTATTTCAAAAAATATTTCAGAACATCTGCAACTGACTACCAGATTACATTAGTATTTCATAATTTTTCTACCACAAGGATTAATTCCTTCAGTGCCTCCATAATGCTGAAGTGGCCTTCTTTGGTAAACATATCACCACAGAAATGTAATCTATGTGTTCCGTATGGTTTCCTGCATTATGTGTGTGGGTTGTGGTTGTTGCTTTAGTTCCCATGATTATTGAGTGAGGAAGTTGGGTATAATTCCTGGCAGTAGGGTAGTATATCCATTACATTAAAGAACAGATCATATTTCAAAATGTTTTTCTGAGATCATTACAAAAATAAAAAACAAATGGCTTGGTTATCAGCCCTCATTACCAATTGCCCAGCAAATGTAAAAACACTAAAAATAGCCACAGGAAGCAATAATTTCTATGACAAATTACAGGGCTGTTTACTTAGTGTGCTAAGTAATATATTTTTGATCAAAGATAAACAGTTTAAAAAGTTACATTTGTTTTGTTGTGGAGGAAAAAGGAAATTGCTATTCCCTGAAGGCTGATGTACCTTGTAAAGCAATCTGTCTTAAACAGAATGAAAGCAAACCAAAAGCAGCACTAAATTACAAGACGGGACCCATGAGATGCTGCTAGTTTCACTTTTTTGCTGTAGCAATGGACCACAGATGTCTCATTTGGAGGGTCAAATTGGAATTTTTTTTTAAGTTTTAAAATTATTTTGTGTGATAAGAGTTGAGAATTCTTCTTTGAGGCCTGCTAGATATACAAACTGTCAATTGACTGCTTGTAAGAGAGGCATTCCTAAAATTTTGCTATATGTTTTTAGACTTCTGCTAGTGAAAGGACTTCTGTGTTTGGTTCTGAAATATCCAGCCCCACTGAATGGAAAGCAAATACCTCTTTTATGTTTGATACCCAACTAGATAAGAGAGTCAAAGAGAAAAAAAGATGCAGACACGGAGATGGGCAGAGACAGAGAGGGAGACAGAATCTATTAAAATATGGTGAACTGATCAAGAAAATTCCACCTCCAAATTTCAATGAGGCAGATATTTCAAATGACCCATTCCAGTATGCTTTCATTTTAAAGGATAATGCTAGAGCTCTTTCATCATCTAAACTAAAGTTAATAAAAAAAAACTGTTCTTACAAGTAGAATCATTCTATTCAAAGCTTACTTTCTTCCTCAGTTCTGCTCAAAAGTTGAACTTGTAGTTTCAGCTGAGGTCATACTCTGGCAATAAAGACTCCAATAAGGAAAAATAAGGCTTTTTTTCTTAATTTGGAAAAAGATGTCATTATGCCTTGGGAAATATTATAATATTTTAGTAATCAGCTGCAATGCTCATTAGTCTACTTATTATATCTGAAGCACTTGTATTTGTTGAAATAGAAGCAGCTGAGATAAAAGAAATTTGAAAGTGAAATCATTACAAATTGGAGTCAGTGCCTTTTTCAAATTGGAAGCCTGCTCTATTACTCTTAATGAGCTGATGCCCCAAACTCTGAAAATGAATTCATATTTCTTAACCTCTTTTGAACTTATGATTAGAAACTAGGGTATGAATTCATGAAAAGGGAGTTGACATAATTTGGTTCTTATTTTGTCTTTGGTGGTAGTGGTGGTGATGCTAATGGTGATGGAGGGGGTTAAGGCAAACTTTCCACACAATCTGTGTCCCTTTTTGAGATTTCAAAGGATAATTCATTATTGATTAGAACCTAGGAAAAATGCATATGAAGAGTTTATCCTAGAATTTATGAGAAAATGAACTAATTGAGAAGTGGATCATCCATAAGAGGATGGACTCAATTATCTTTAGAGTGGATTCCATTTATTGCTTGAAATTAAGGAAAACTGTTAAATTGTGTCCCTCACTAAAAATCTTTTTTATATAAAATCTTCATGTAATTGTTTCTGAGTATTACAGAAAGTAAGTCATTCTGGTGTGACTTTTTTTTCCCAGTATTATTATCTTTTATTGAAATTGCTAAGTATTAAAATACATACCAATTTAATCTGGAGTGTTTATCAAATTCTTCATAAAATGTTCTCTTTCAGGCTTTTGCAACAGTCCTTGACTCCTTAACCACAATTATTTTGATGTTGTGTGTGTGATTTTTTTAAAAATTTGTGCTTTTTTGGCTCTTTCTCCTTGTGGGACTTGGCCTTTCTTAAATTATAATTTTCTTTTTTTTGGGGGGGAGGGGTCAGGCAGTTGGGTTAAGTGACTTTTCCAGGGTCACATAGCTAAGTGAGTGTTAAGTGTTTGAGGTCAGATTTGAACTCATATCCTCTTGACTCCAGGACTACTGCTCAATCCACTACACCAGGTAGCTGCCCCACTGGTATGTCTGATAGGTAGCAAATAGCCAAATATTACATTTGAAATTAAAGGGAAATCAAATAAATTCAAAGTATCTGGGATAATAAAATGGTGTTGTTTCATATATACTAGCAAGGAATCTGACACTAACCTTTGAATTTGGAATATTTCTCAATTTCAGATTTTTGTTAAATATAATTATTTTTCTTTTTAAAATAGTCAGCCATGTGTGAATTTTATGATACTCTAATGAAGATATCTATGTGGAATAGAAAACAGCATGATATATCTGGAATAAGGAAGACTCAGTCTCAAATCTAGTCTCAGAAAAGAATCACTATATGACACTGAGCAAATCATTTAATCTTGATCTATCTCAGTTTCTTCATCTATAAAATTGGAATAATAATAGCATCTATTAATCAAGGGTTACTTTAGGGATAAAATGAAATAATATTTATAATATTCTTTGTGACTCTTAAGGCAATTCATGGAATTGTTATTCCAAGTTATTCCAAGTTATTCCAAGTTATCCATGGAATTGAGTTTAAGAAACTATTTTGTAAATAACAAAAATAAAAAGACTGGACAAATCTTTGCATTGTAGATTTAGAGTAGGAGGAAGCTGTCACTCTTTATTAGGAAACACTAAAGTGATATATAGCATTGTAGGAAAAGTACCAGATCAGGATAAATGAAAACATTTATATTTTAATGATTTCCTTTGGGTGACCTTTTAAGTGATCTTTGGGTGTTAATTTGTCTTTGATAAATTATGACAAGTACTGTCAAATTAAATGATCAACATATACATTATTTAAAGAATAACTTTTTTGGAGCAATAATTTTGATGTGTTTAAGACATAACTTTGCTCTTTGGAAGTCATATATTTTCATGTAAATTCTACCCAGGATACCTAGAATCTACAATATTTCAAGACTAATTTCTGGAGAAAAGTGGAGAGAAATACAATATTCCAATAGTATTGTATTTAACAAAAAAATTAAAAACTAAATTTCAGGATTTTAATGACAAGGAAAAGAATTAGGCTTATGATAAGGATGTCAATACTGATACTAAAGACAATACCAATAATCCCTAAAAATGCTTAGGTGGATAGCTGAACAAACTTTTCCAGTAAGATGAAGTCTAGAAATCTATAACTTTAAAGTCATTTGACATTTCATTATGAATTAATTATTAAGTTAGTCAACAAATTAGTAAACAATTATAGGAATATGGGAATGTGGGATTAGACCTGTGAATTTTTTGGCATGAAATGCCCAGCTAAGAAAACTTCCTCTAATAATTCAGGTGAGCATCTAGTCTACAATTTGTAATCTGAGAATTGTCTAGAGCATTACAAAATTAAATGATTTACCCAGGATCAGGCAATAAGTGTCAGAGTCAAAAATTGAAGGACAGGCTCTGAGGCTCCTAGCTTATCTTTCTATCCACTAACCTCAGTGTCTGAATTAAATTTATGAACATAACAAAATAATTACTAATTAGAGATTAGTTAGTTTGTGAAATAAATTTTCCTTGTGCTTGTGTATGTCACTTACCAAAATTATTAATTTGATTTAGTTGAATTACTCATTTATGCTCAAACCCCACTCATACTTCATTCCATCATGGAGTTAACTTGGCAAGCATAAACTCTGTCAAGTTCAAGCAAATTGGAAATATTTTGAGGATGAGCCCAGTATTAGATTAATCTTTATTAACAAACTAAGGATCAAGTTAGCAAAGATCAGAGTTGTAAGAGTCAGCCATGAGAAGAGGGAATTTCTTTTTCCTTTTGGCCACAGAATCATCTTTTGAAGACAATCTAGTGAATTGCAGAGGGATTGTGATATATGTCAGTACAGGGAGTTTGGACACTTACAAAATTATGCTTCCTTAATATATTTAAATATGTTTAAAATGACTGTACATGTATAACTTATATCAGATAACTTGCTCTATTGGGGAGGGAGGAGGTAAGGGTAGGAGAGAGGGAAAAAAATAGAACTAAATATCTTACAAAAAATGTTGAAAAATGAAATATTATTGAAACTAAAAAAAAAAAATGATACCAGTACCATTAAAACATTCCTCCTCACTACCCTTTTCTCCTATGTTCCAACATCCACTATCAAAATTCACTCATCTCGAGAGCAAATAAGGACAATTTGCATGCTTATATTTGGATTCATAGTGTTTAGTGCAATTCATTGCTCTAAGTGATCACTTAATGTTATTCCATTGCATTCTATTGAAGGAAATATTAGTTTTGGGGGGGAAAGAATAAAAAAATAAAAGAATAAAAACAGAAACGTAAGCGAGTGCAAGGGATAATGTTGTAAAAAATTACCCTGGCATGGATTCTGTCAATACAAAGTTATTATTAAAAAAAAAGAATAAAAACAATATATATGGAGCTATTTACAGCAAAATACTGATTGGCATTTGAATAAAAAGAGCAGAGGAAAAAAGACATGAAATTTAGCTGGTGGGTAGACTTGGTTATCTATTTACTGCTATTAAAAAGATAATTGCATATATGTATGCATAGATAGATAGATAGATAGATAGACAGATATTATAAAGGCTTCAGAGGATCTAAAAACAAAGTTTCAACAAGCATATTCTTTACAATCTTCCAAAACACCTCTGTGGATTATGGCTATCTACTACTTCCTCAACCATGTTGACTTTTCCCCCCTAAAGTCTTAACAAATAGTAACTCATGCTGAGTTATGGTTACACCTAAGAAGTGAAAGTTCTTTAGTCATCTATTGGCTTTGACTATGTGATGTAAAATAATCAAGTATTTTGTGATTTTGAACTGGGTAGATAGCATCTGAGTAATCAGTATGGCTTTCACAAGATTCTGAAAATGAGTCTTTTCTAATCTCTCATTGCTAAATCATGAAAAATGATTTACAAAGTTTTTTTTTTCCTAACTCCATTTCCCTTATCATCTATATTGTAGAGTAAGCATAGTATTACAGTAACACATAATTAACATCTCATTATGTCCTTTTTTTTTTCACTAATTGAGTTGATAGATCTTGTTCTTGTCTTTGAAATTAGATAGAGAGCAACTTATATTATTGACTGGTTTTATACTCCTATATAAATCTTTACAATTAATATCTGTTGACTGACCATGAATTTAAATAGTGACTGAATTTGATGTTCTAGTATAAAATATGCAATATAAGAATTTCATATTCTTGTGAATTTCAAAGTTTTATTTTACTACTGGCTTTTAATTCAGGAACTGTGTTATCTCCAGAAAATACTTGGGTCTGTGTGTTATGTAGAAAAAGGGGTAACTGGTTAGCTTGCTAGTTGTTCTTCTCTGTTCAAAAGAAAGTGTGTAAGCATTCAGCTATAACAAATATTTGTAAGTATATGTCATGAACACATAAAAAAATAACTATTGTTTCCTAGCAGACAGAATGACAGAAAAAATCTTCACTAAAAGATGTGCTGAATATACCAGTATACCTGGGAAAGATAGAAAAATGAAATGACGGGGAAGAGACTTTGCTGGAATGGTTGGTATGAACAAAACCAAATAGAACTCATCTGAGAAGGCATCATAGGATGATCTTTTGCAAAGCAAGAATATGTGTAGAGAAGAATAAAATATATATTTTAGTGGAGCAAAGTTTCACAAGAATGCAAATGATAAGGTGGAAAAAGAGAAAGCAAGACAGTTTATATAATAAATGTATGACAATAGTTGATCATTGGAAGAAATTAAAACAGCTCATTTTCTGGAAAGTACAATGATTGATTGAAGGTCCTGAAACATATATTTACCATTGCCTCTTTTCCTTTCTTCTTTATTCATTAACTTTCTCCTTGCATAATAACTATCTGGAAAATGAGGAATCAAAGTTTTTTTTTTTTTAATTTAACTTTGTGTAACAATTCTACATGAGCAAAAACGCTTAAAAAATTCATGTTTTCTAATCATTTTTCTAATCATGTTTTCTGATCATTTAAAAGAAAATGTGAAGGATATCCATACTGACTATAGAACCATACAAAGATTAATCTCAGATATTTTTAAATATGGAGAAAGACCAATACCTAAGATTGTGGGTAAAAAGATGGAACCAGATACTAATACTACAGACCCTTTAAAAACCAATAATTGGTGTTAGTAATGAGAACTGTGCTGAAAACCAGCTGTGAAACTACCCCTAAGTCCTGCCGTGCAGAAGGGGAAAGGAGTCGGCAAATGATTACCAACTTCAAGTATTCCTGATAGTCAAAGCTTCATTAAAAAAAAATTAGTAAAATGCCCTTTCTACTTTAAAAAAATCATATCCCAGGTTTGAAAGAAGATCCATATAAAGAGTTTAGAATAGAACCACTGCGAACTGCTCAAATCAAGGGTATTTCCCAGTTGGGCTGCCGGCCTACATTGTCGACTTAGTCTTTAGTAAAAGCTCTTCTCTTCCCAATTAAAGAATAAAGGTTGAGATGCCTGAAGCCCTTTCCAGCATGTTTGGTCTGACTTGTAACCCCTCATTTCGCCCTCTGTATATGGCTCTCCTTTATAACAGTGCTCTTTCTCATATGGGAGCAAAAACCCAGCAGATTAGAATGCAAGATTTCTGTCTGATTTTTTTTTTAATCTGTATACAAATTCAGTGCAGGCTATCCCTTGGCCTCTATGAATGCAACTCCTGAGAATTCACTCACTATTTTCTTTAAGTGTTTTCATTTCAGTGATTTTTTTAAAATTTAAATTTGTTTTTAAACATGGTCAAAAATTTGTGCTACAACAACTTTGAAATGCTTCAGTATGTATTCTTTTGTCAATTACATCACAAGTAGCATCTTAGCAGTGTCATATGTCTAAACTTTAAATAAGGAACCTGAGATGCCAAATTGCAACTTATCTCTAGCTCTTCTACTTACTCGAATACTACCTTAGGAAGTCCCTTAAATCTCTAAGAGGCCATTCATTCCCTTTTCTGCTTTCTGCTCCCTTGGAGCTGATCCAGTATGTTTTCAAGGAGCTCTGAACTTGGACAAGCTCTGCAGGGCATGGGGCAAGACAAGAAATGGGCCCTCAGCTTCCTGCCTACCCTCCTGGAAAATAGGTATAATAATATCAACCCCACTAGGGTACCATTGCAATTAATGTTTGGAAAATGTTTTGAGATCCTTGAATAAGAGAGCAATGTCAGTGCCAATTATATTTATGGTTCATGTCTAGAAAGCCAGTCATGCCATTATACTTTTCTAAATATATATTGTGAAATGACAATTACATTTCAGAAATAATTCTGTTTTAATGAGGAAAGCTACATTGAGATCATACACAGCACTGTTAACTGCCTTAGTCAAATCTCCCCTCAACCTGAAACATTCTATTGAGAGAGAAACCTAATTTTTCAGAGATGTGCATGACTTGAGCACCAAGGGAACCAGTCTTTGATGGGATGGATGTTGTCCTCTGCTTGCATTAATTCTGTAGTCTCCAGAGGTGAAAGGATTCATTGGCTTGCTGCATAATTTAACTGATGTTAAAGAGGGAAGCTGAGCAAATAGTCAAGGATGAAGACAGAGATAAGAAAATGTCTTCTTTGGATTTCTGTAGACTCAAGGACTAAGTTACAAAACAATATATTAAAATAAGATACTATAAAGTGTTCAAGTTCCATATATTGATTCTGGTCGGGCTAATAATGGTGTCTACACTTTTCCGATGAAATATGTCGGAGATTTACTGAAATATTCAAAATAAATAATGGAATGAATGTATTCTAAATAGGGTTTGAGTTTTGTGATCATGTCAGGACATTACGATTAAGAACTGAAACTATGATCACATGGTTTGGAGGGCTAAGATTGTGTTGGATGGATTATTTGCACATTTTAATTTTTCTTGGTAAAAATCTGCAGTGACTAAGAAGCCTTAACATTTTTAAGCATATTTGACCAGATCTGTTATGCTCATAACTTAGTACATGAAAGTATGATTCTAGAGAAAAGATGAAATGTTAAATAAGCATTGAAATTCTTTCTGATTTAAGAATGATGGACAAAAGCACACATCTTTCCTACTGTATTATAATTTGAAATCACTTTTTTTTTTGCTTTATTTGCAGTTTATTTAATATTTGAAAATACTTTTTGTATCAATTAGCAAATTAGCAGTTTATCTGGGTGGAAAAACCCCATCTGAGTTACTGAGCTACAAAGTGAATTGTTCTGCAGCTGCAAAATCAAGTGCCTTCGCTGAGTTCATGCTTTTTCTTCTCTTTTGCATGCGTCAGCATTAATGGAGGCAAGCTTCTATAAAGCCTTGCATGTGAAGATGGTGCTGAGCAGACTAGATTCCATTCTGTTAAATGCTTTTTGCATTTTTTTTTTGGAATAAAGCACAAAAGGAGACTTCAAATCAGGCTGAACTTCAAGCAAAAGTTAATGCTATTCTCTTTTGGGTTCAACCACCCACTTTGCTTAAGGTCACTAGTTGAGGCTAATGCAGCACAGAGGGGCTGCAGCAAACTTGGCATCTCCTTGATTAGGCTCCCTGCTGATCTAATACACATGCCAGCTCACTTGCCAAGTCAAATAACACATTTAGTGAATTGGAAATAAGATTTAAGTGGGCCAGCACAATGCGGCTTGCCCTCTCATCTTTTTACCGAATCCTTCTCTTTGTACGCTAGACTGTGAAAACTGCTCTTGTTAGAGGGCTTAATCTTCATTTTTTTCCTGTAGATTATTTGGAAACAGGTCAATTGAATGTTGGAGCTGCTGACTCCTCCCACTAAAGAAAGAACCCGCTTGTGGCATACTGATTGCATCATTTAAATGAAAGGCTCCTATTATTAAAGAGAAAATACTGTAGTAGGAGAGTCTGTTAGAATGGGGAGAAAATCCTGGTATTAAATGCAGTCCTTTTTTCATAATGTGTTTATTTCTTTGTCTTCCAGACTCTTTTCTGAAGAGTGCCTTGTATTAATGGCTGGTGAGCAATTGAAGGCGATGATCACATCAGTATATATTCATCTCCTGTGGCTGTCTTGCTGTAGTTAATTCTTAAATACAGTAGGTTATAATGGGGTGACATTTCTATAGTGCCTTTCATAAGAGCAATCTAAAGCACTTCACATACTATTTGACTTTGAACTATTCTGTCTTAGTGACACAAAACTCAAGCAGAATTTATGTTTCCTGGGCTTGCTTTTTTCCCTCATGTATTGTTGTTGTTTTAAGAAAGTCATTGTATTTGTCATAGTTTGAGATCTCCATAGATTTGATATAGATTATCATGCTATCCATGACATAATAACTTGCTAGTCTCCGTTTATCTCTGGGTTAGATGTTCAGGGTTATGATGTGTATTGACTTTTTTATAATCTTCTTATCTCTTCTAGTCATAGAGATTTATATGCATCTCTCTTTGGACCGAATCTGAAATCAGAGCTTTTTTATGAGGAATTCTTACATATTTATATAGAGAGTCCTCTAACATACTATGTAGAAACACATTGAAAGGAAAGCTGTCTTGTTTCTAAAGAGAGAGACATTTTATTACTACTTTAAAAAGTCAAACTTTAATTGCATAAAAGGAATAAATCTGAATCAATGTAAGGTAAGCTTTTTCTAGGTTTTCTTTTGAAACTGTGATAACTTTTGTGAACTCCATGTTGAACTTTATCAAGATCCAGATTCTATAGCCAATGGCCTCCTCTAAAATGAGGGTACAGACCAAATCCATCCTTTCATTTTCCCCTTTTGCTGTTTCAGATGGATTTAAATCAAAATTCTTTAGTAAATACATAAATGCATTATGATGTCAAATACTATTCCAGTGATTGAATTATGGAACTTTTAATTTTAAAAATTGCACTCCTTTAAATTGAACATTAGCTACTTATATTCATATGTCCTGTGCCCATTATACCTGTGGAAAACCTGAAACTTAAAAAAAAACTTTCCCAGCAATTACCTGCAAAAGTCTATCTTTTAGTCATTTTTGTTTGTTGTTGTTTTTAATAAATCAGTTCTAGGTATCACGGCTACTGTTCTCGCCTTCTCTATATTATGTGATATTACCACTACTTGGCTAGACTATGATGAAGACTAGTAATATTAACACCTAACTCTTAATGGATGAAGTGTAAAATTGAAGGCATTACAAGCTGCAAGAGGATGATTAACCATAACATAAATATAAAAAATGTAGGCAATCCCTCAGTAGCCTGACTTTTGTTTTCTGTGCTAGTAAGAACTATACTGTTTCCTCATGCCTTAGCTACAGATAGATGGCATCTAACCTCAAGGTAAGATTTTACTGCAGTAAGGCATTTTTACCTCACTACAGTTTATCAAGAGAGGAAAATAAAAGTGGCATATTGATGTTCCTCTGGTTAGAAAATGTAATTTCTCTAAGCCCATGTTTTTCCTTCTGTTTTCTTGTAACTGCACCAAGCAACTTTTAGACATTAAAACATCAATAACAAATGCAAATTTATTATTAATGGTTTTAAAGTGCCCAGGACACCTGCCCCTTCAGGAAGCTTCTTAATAAAATGCATTCACTTTTTGCTGACTATTTGGTAGGATGTCCACAAAGCATATGACATTTTTAACCTGCAAATAAAGAAATTTAAAGAGAGATAAGAGGTCTGTGTGGAAGGGAAGTTGAAAATTAAAGACCACTTTCATTTAGTTGTGGTTTTATTAGAAAAAAACTTTACTCTTAGTGTTTTAGTCAGCTCTTTTTAAACAAACAAATGTGTTCAATGTAAACTTCAGCTCCCAAACATTGCTACTTTTTTTTAAAAAGTTTATATGTACTACTTATTGGTGTCTCCTCCTGTTAAGTTTTTTTTTTTTTTTTTTAGAATTGAACTTTTTGATGTTAATACTTTAAGTTTATCATATTGTATTTGAAAAGACATCTAATCACCCATGAATAGTCAACAAAATGAATTTCTAACATTATTAATACTATCAGACCTGCTGTGGCATCTTTTAGGCAATTTGATATGGGAGGAGTTCTGACCAACCTAAATTTGTCTTATCATCGTCTCCCTATTCCATAGGGACCACTCTCTTGGTGTATATTGGGGGAAGGGGGGAAGGGGAGGTGTTAAGTTTTATATGTCTGTATAATCCTTTATTCTCCCCAGGGGCACAGTACGAATTCATACCTCATAATTGACATATATGGTGATCATGTTCAAGGGAATGACATAAGGAAACTGAGCATGACCTATATCTCCTCAGAAAGGGCATAGCCTAGTCAGGGCATTTTTTTTTTTTTTAGAGAAATTGTGAATCACCAGAAAAAGGAGGATTATGATCTAGAATTGAATTCTCACAAGTAAAAGTTCATGCAGACACTTAGGAATTCTCAGCCAACATTTTCATTTTTCCCCATCTCCTTTTCCCAGTGAGTATTGGCAAGCAGAAGAAAGTAGTATACTCACAATGTATAATATTTATCCTCACTACATTTATGTCTGAAAAATTGGTATTAAGTATAAAGTGCCCTACCAGGCTGCAAGTGTTAAGTAAAGAGTTAAGAATTATTTATCTACAAATATGTATGTTAGGACAGTTTTTAAAAAGAGGACTTGCTGTTCCCATTTCTTCACAACTATGCATTAATACTTTAAGTTCTTCAGAATTCCTATTTTTCTACTAATATTTGACTTTGGCACCTTAATGTGTTATAAAGATAGGTAACCTTAGATCAGTGGTCCTCAAAGTGTAGTCCAAAGAATCGTTGGGGTCTCTGAAACCCTTTCAGAGGATCTAAAAATTCAAAATCACTTTTTTATTTCTAATATAATAAATAGTTATAAATATAACCCATGTGAACCAAGATCCTCGATAGTTTTTTTATCAACATGAAGATACTGAGAAAAAAAGTTTGAGAACCACTGCCCAAGATTCTCCAGGGTTAAGTCAATGGATCCTAAGCTCTGGTAGATTCTTATAAACTACAAAGGCTTCAAGTACAGCAGGTATGTCTGTCATTATCTAAGAATTTAAGAACATGAAAATCTTATACCCCAAAGTTTGGCATCAGGTGATTTTTTTTTTCTTCCCTAAAGCACAAATTAATCATAATCTGCATTGATGATAGATATAAATGTTTCCAATAGGAAGAAACAAACCAACCTATAAATAGAGGGTTTTATTTTTTTTCTTACTCTTATACATTTCTACCAATACCATTAAAATTGTTAAACATTATTTGTATCCCAGAGCAGATTCCATAACTAAAGATTTTGTGACCTTAAAAAGTTACATAAAATATAAACTCATTAAGAAAATCTATCAAAAGGTAGCATCTTACCAAGACTAACCATTTGGGGATGAATATCTAGACTTATGATATAATTGGTGTAGAGAACTCTAGATAATGAATGCAACTTTTAGCCTTCTAGTACTTGCTGATACATTAAAGAGTTAAATCATTTTTTTAATGGTCAAAAATACATTTTCAGAGCAGGAAATTAAAACCCAAGTATTTCTGATTCAAAAGCTCATTCATTTTCTGCTATAATGTCTCATTGAATAATAGTAATTGTGTAGTAGCTAAGTATTTCTAGTTTATTTAGAACTCTTTAAACAATGAAATGGAATTTGACTAATGCCTTTATAAATCTCCTTTTCTTGTTGAAGATGAATCGGATTCTATTTGTTTGCTACCATCTTGATATTGTTATTTACATCAGATTGTTTCCTGATAATCGATTCCAAATGATAAGTAAATTATTTTTGGCACTAGATCCTCAAAATGTGTGCTTTATCTTCATTATTATCTATTGGCTAAAACAATCCCATATTTTAAATAACACAAATTTAAAAATCAACCTGGAGTATTAAATCAATTTCTATTCCACTTTCATTTCCTTGTAATCTCTCAAAATTCCCAAATTGGCACATTTGGTAATGAGGGAAATGCTTTACCTCCATTACAGATTTGGTGTACAGGTCTGTTCTTGTCAAGTTCATTGTGAGTCATAAAGATTAGAGAAGAGAGTTTCTAAAACTGAAAATATGATTATGCAAATTATAGTGAAGGAAATTTTCTATTGAATTAGGTTAGTCTTGTTAAAAAAAGGGAGACATTGGAAAATCTGAAATTGTTTCTTTGTACCCTCCAACCTACCCAACCAGCCCCTATTTTACAAAGGAATAGTGCCATTGATTTCTAATTATTGAACTATTTTTCTATGTGAATATCTTTCTCTGTATATACCTCATTGCTTTTGAAATCATTGGCAATTCTATACATGAAAGACAAAGAAGCATCAGAAAATCGGAAATTCTTTTTTTTTTGTTTTTTTTTTCAGAAAGATCAGTTTATTTTACATTGTTCTTACTAAATATAGTTCATAAGTACTAGATTTTTTTTAAACTCTCACTAAGAATTTTGAAAGTTTCAAGAACAAAGGTAAGTGTTTTCTTGTCAAAGCTATAGTTTTTCTTTATTCAAACAGGGAAGTCACTTAACCAAAACTTTTCTGTTGAATTAGCAAGGTTTTGCACTATACCTTTGTTTAGAGTATGTCTCTGTTCCAAAGATTTAATCCATAGAAAAATAAAATCACCACCTACCTGCATTCAAATAATAAATAAAGCAGTGAACTCCTTAAAATCTAATTCTCTAACTCTGCTTCTCTTTAAGCTTCAAATGGAGCCAATATAGAGACAAAGGAAAGTTCTTCTGATCAAAACACAAAGTTGAGAATTACTCTAACTGTATCTTAAACATATATCTTTTAAATTTATATATTAACACTAATTCTCCTTGAATGATTTAAAAATCTCCAGTCTACCAGTAAATAAAATTAACTTTCTCTTTTCTCCGCCCTCTCTAAGCGTCTTTGTGTCTCTATGTGTGTCTATCTTTTTCTCTCTCTCTTTCTCTTTATCTTTCTCTCTTGTTCTTCTTTTCCTCTCTCTGTGTCTCTCTGTGTGTCTCTCTCTGTCTCTCCTCTCTGTCTCTCTCTCTCTCTCTCTCTCTCTCTCTCTCTCTCTCTCTCTCTCTCTCTCTGTCTCTCTTTCTCTCTCTCTCTCTTTCTCTCTCTCGGCTCTTTTTCTTTCTCTTTCTGTCTCTATCCTTTCCCCCCTCTTTTACACACAAGAAATTTTATACACTGCCTCTTCTTTGACACCAAAGTTAACTAATCATTTAATTTTGTGACTCTTCTTTGAAGTTATCCCTTCATTGAGCATTTTATCTTTAAATGAACAAACCAAGTAGTTTTTAAAAAGTGAACTCTAAGTAAAAGGAATATGAAATAAAGAGCACTGGAATTATAACTTTCTCCATGTGAAAGAATGACTTTCATTAATCACTAATGGAAATATTTTATGTCCTACCACTGCAACTTATTATAAATGTACTTTCTTTTCCCCTTTTGCTCTTTGTCTATTCATACATGTAATATGTGTGCTAACAACAATATGAATTCTTTTCAATTTACAACACTGTAAAAGTCTTCTTGCTTTTTCTTATTATCTGAGTTGATGGACTAATTAGAAACAGTCAAGGTTATATCTAGGTGTTCTAATAAAAAATGGTTCTAATTGGCCTAGAGACTGAGGATAATTCAATTACAAATCTTTTCAATTTGATTCATTCTTTTCTTTCTTAGGAAGGATTATGTTGATGGGTTTCAGGTAATAGAACTTGGTAGCTTAGGAGGCACATTAAAACACCCTTCCAGCTTTAACTAATGTGATTAAGTTTTATGAAGTTTGTTTTTCTTCTTAAAATCTTACTGAGGTCAAGTACTCATGTGATTCCCTGGGAGCAGGATTGAGAAATTGGGTGTATTGAGGAGGTAGTACTAATCTTTTAAAATGGATTCAGTAAAGGTCTAAAAAGGTTGGGAAAATTCTTTTCTCACATCACAATATCTAATTTAATAAATGGAAATTCACAATATATTTCAAATCTCTCATTACTGATTTTGCATGGTTGCTGTTAAATAATACCTTATTTTGTGATTACAATTCTATGGCTATTACTGCACCCAGAATTTAAATTGAGAAATATTTTAAACTTGAACTTATGGCTTTTTATATACACTAGCCCAATTTTTTCAAGATACTGAATCCACTAAAATATTTATTTCTATTATTTCTCTTTGAAGTAATATTTTTTACTATGTTTTGTATAAGTAAATTATCTAAAATGTTTCTATTAAAATATTTTATAACAGATTTTTAAAAATTTATTTAAAATAAAATTTTAAAGTTTATTTAAAATGTATTTTTAAATTAAGAAATATTCTTATATACATGTGTAAGACTTGAAAGACATGTATCTAATTATTCCCATCCCCTCATGCATGTACAACATGAAATAACCAATGTATAAGATTACAATGAGAACATGTGAGATTTAGTATCCAGAAATTAAATGTATCATGAAATGATAGGTAGAGTTTAATGTACACCCCATCAGTGCAGGTCAGTGACCTGGAACATTCTCAGGATTAGTGTGAATTGAAATGATTCCCATTTCTTTTCTCTCTACAAAAGAATCAGTTAGAGTAGTACTGCCAAAATAGTAGTGGCCCTTTTGCTAAAACATTCCCCCCTCCCCAATTATATTATTATATGAAGAAAAAAATCTGATAATCACATTGGGTTAAGGAATATATATTTAATCATGACATATTTGTATGCATTTAAAGTAGCATTTTGCTTAAAAGCCATGTAATAATTATTTTACACATTTGTATGTCCACATATATTAAAAAATAAACCTAGATTTCTTCTTTTTATAACCAAATGAAGAAAATATGTAGCTGATAAAAATTCTATACATTACATAAAGAATATATCAACTTCTTAAGAAAAAAATATACTTAGGAGAAATAATTGAAGAAGTTATACAAGGGCAGTACTTGCTAGATATTTTTAATCTATTATTGGATTTTTTTTCCCCTGGATATTTTAGGCCACAGGATTTTTTTTTTTTAATGAGCAATTCTCTCAATCAGAAAATTCCCAGTGAGTATAGTCTGAAGTATGGTTCATTGAAATATCTACCCTTCACTTTGGCCTATTTTCAAAACTGTACCGGAGGAAATACGAAACCTGGTAGACTTGTGATTAAACAAAACAAAAACAACAAAACAACATTACCAGGTAGTTGTAACAGGATTCTTAACCCTTTAATGAGACAAATTATTTTATTATTATTATTTTTTTAATATCCAGGTATATGACACCAATGGTTCATAACAGTACCAACCTGCTAAGGAAGTCAGAAATTTTTCTTAATTTTGAATATAAAATGAAGTAGATATAATCATTTTACTGTTTTAAAAATTGCTACTATGTAGTTTGATTTTTTTTCTCATTTCCAAATTCCATAGGACAAATTTTTTCTATTAGAATAATAAGACATTTTATCATGGTTTTGAAATAAAGGGTTCATGTGTTTAGGTCTAGTCAAAGACAAGTATGCTTATTCTTACATATTGCAGCCATTGGTTAAAAAAAAAAGGAAAGAAAACTAAAGATTTAGTCACATGGAACAACCTGATTTCAAGCTTAATTTGATTTTGTTAGGGATAATACTGTATTCTGAATGCTATAGTGCTACCTAACATAAACAATACAAAAGTATTTTGTTTGTACCTGTGTATCTATGTGTGTGAATTATACAAATTTTCTAACTAATTATTCATAAACTTTATTAATTTTATGATGCTTGTAATTGGTCAGAGATTAATGATTTATAAGGTTGATACAGAGCATTATGAGATTATTTCATGGAAATACATGTTCATTCATTGAATAAAATTTTGGTTGTACTAATGTCGTATGGCATTTATAGAACTCAAAATAAAGCCAGTGTCAGGCAGACAATGCATATTCCTTATTAATGTTTTCTTTGAGAATGGGCATTGCAGAACTGATGGACTGGAAGACTGCCCAACTTGCTGTAACTGACATGTAATAAACCATTTGAACACCCGAATTTGCTTTAGATCCTCCATTTGTCTTATGTTTTTAACTTTACAAAGCTGTAGTACATCTGTTCTTCAAAAGAATATCTGCAAAAGAGCATGGTAACTACATATAGTCTTCATCATCAATCTTTTGAATACTTGCAGGAAAACATGCTCAATGAAAACATTAATACATGGATCATCTTTGGAATCTTCCATATCATTTGATGGGTATTCATTGAAGTTTCTCCCTCTTCAGAAAAAGCTGAATGTATTAAGTATCTAAGTTTCTACTTATTTGTATGAAAACTTTTTTATTTTTAAAACATGTGCATGAAAAAAATTTCAATATTGACCATTGCAAAACCTTATATTCCAAAATCCTCACCCTTCTCCTCACCCCTTTCCCTAGATGGCAAGTAATCCAATATATGTTAAACATATTAAAATATATATGTTAAAGATATGTATACACATTTATACAATTATCATACTACAAAAGAAAAATAGGTTCAAAAGGGGAAAAATAAGAAAGAAAACAAAATACAGAAAAACAACAAGCAAACAAGTGAAAATTTGTGTGATCCACACTCAGTTCAACAATCCTCTCTCTAGATGTAAAGATAACTCTTTTCATCACAAAATCATTGGAACTGGCCTCAGCCATCTCATTGTTTAAAAAGGCCACACCTGTCAGAATTAATCTTTGTATAATCTTGTTCCTCTGTACAATGATCTCCTGGTTCTGCTCATTTCACTTAGCATCAGTTCATATAAGTCTCTCCAGGACTGTCTGTAATTTTCCTGCTGATCATTTTTTATAGAACAATAATGTTCCAAAACATTCATATACCATAACTTATTTAGCCATTCTCCAACTCAGTTTCCAGTCTCTTGTCACCACAAAAAGAGCTGCCAAAAACATTTTTGCACATGTGGGTCCCTTTTCCTCCATTATGATATCTTTGGGATATAAACCCAATAGAAACCCTTCAACACTGGATTGAAGGACATGCACATTTTGATACCCCTTTGGGCATGGTTCCTAATTGCTCTCTAAAATGATTAGATCAGTTCACAACTCCACCAACAATATATTAGTGTCCCAGTTTTCCCACATCCCCTCTGACATTAATCATTATCTTTTCCTGTGATTTTAGCCAATCTGAGAGATGTGTAGTGGTATCTCAGAGTTGTCTTAATTTGCAATTCTCTGATCAGTAATGATTTAGAACATTTTTTTTTCATATGGCTAGTGATTTCAATTTTTTCATCTGAAAATTGTGTGTTTACATCCTTTGACCATTTATAAAGTGATGAATGGCTTAAATTATTATAAATATGAGTCAATTATCTATATATTTTAGAAATGAGGCCTTTATCAGAACCCTTGAATGTAATTTCCTCCCCCCCCCAGTTTATTGCTTTCCTTCTAATCTTGTCAGCATTGGTTTTGTTTGTACAAAAAAGTTTTTAACTTAATACAATCAAAATTATCTTTCTTGTGTGTTCAACAACAAAATCCAGTTCTTCTTTGGTTACAAATTCCTTCCTTCTTCACTGATCTAAAAGGTAAACTATGCTTTGTTCTAATTAGCTTATAATATCACTATGTTTAAACCATGAACCTATTTTGATCTCATCTTGATATATGGTGTTAGGTGTGGATCAATGCCTAATTTCTCCCATACTAATTTCCAATTTTCCTAGTAGTTTTTGTCAAATAATAAGTTCTTTTCCCAAAAGTTGGGATCTCTGAGTTTGTCAAACAGCAGATTACTACAGTCATTGACTTTGTCCTTTGAACCTAATCTATTCTACTGATCAACTACTCTATTTCTTAGTCAATACCAAACCAGTATTAAGTACTATATTATTTAGTCAGTAATATAGTTTTAGATCTGGTACAGCTAGGTCACCTTCATCATTTTCAGTAATTCCCTTGAAATTCTTGAACTATTGTTCTTCTAGATGAACTTTGTTATATTTTTTCTAGATCTGTAAAATAATTTCTTGGGAGTTTGATTGGCATAGCTCTGATTAAGTAGGTTAATTTAGGTTGTATTGTCACTTTTATTATATTTTCTCAGCCTATCCATGAGCACTTGATATTTTTCCAATTGATTAGATATGAGTTTATTTGTATGGAAAGTGGTTTGTGCTTGTGTTCATATAGTTCCTGACTTTGCTTTGGCAGACAGACTCCCAAATATTTTATATGATCTATAGTTATTTTAAATGGAATTTCTTTTTGTATCTCTTAGCGCCTGACTTTGTTGGTAATATATAAAAATGCTGATCATTTATGTGGATTTATTTTGTATCCTGCAAATTTGCTAAAGTTGTGAATTATTTCTAGTATTTTTTTTTTTTTAGTTGATTCTCTAGGATTCTTTAAGTATACCATCATATCATCTGCATAGAGTGATAATCTGGTTTCCTCATTACCTATTCTAATTACTTTCATCTGTTTTTCTTCTCTTATTGCCAAAGATGACATTTTAAAACAATATTGAATAATAATAATGATAATGGACAACCCTGTTTCACCCCTGATCTTATTGGGAATGGTTCTGTTTTTTCCCCTTACACATGATGCTTGCTGATGGTTTTTAAATAGATGCTACTGGTTATTTTAAGGAAGACTCCATTTATTCCTGTACTCTCTAGTGTTTTTAATAGGAATGGATATTGGGTTTTGTTACATGCTTTTTCTGCATCTATTGAGGTAATCATAGGATTTTTGTTAGTTTGGTCACTGATATAGTCAATTATGGTGATAGTTTTCCTAATATTGAACCAGCCCTCTATTACTGGTATAAATCGTACTTGGTCCTGGTTTATTATCCTGGGGGTGATGCTGTAATCTCTTTGCTAATATTTTATTTAAGATTTTTGCAACAATATTCATTAGGTAAATTGATAATTTTCTTTCTCTGTTGTGTTTTTTTTTTTTTTTCCTTCTTTAAAATAATATAATAATGGTTCTTTCTGGGAGTGAGTTCAGGTTCCTGTTCAGGCGCCAAAATGTGGTGATTTTCTTCTTTATAATATATAAAATAATGGTGGTTCTCTCTGGGAGCGAGCAGGTTTCTTGGGGAGGTTTTCTGGAGGCAGCCTTAATATCAGTTCAGATCAATAATTACCCCAAATGTAGCCAAGTGATAAAAGTTCAGATCTTTTATTGTCTCCAATATAGCCTGGTTAGCTTTTCTTAGAGGCCTTTCTCTCTCTCCTTGATTCTAAGAGCTCTTGCAACTTTGTCCTTTGCTTCTGCCTCTTCTTCCTTCAGCCTCCAGCCACCACCAAGTTGAATCTGTCTTGCCTCCAAAGAGCTCTTGCAGCTTTGTCCTTTGATTCTGCCTCTGCCTTCATCCAGCACCAAGGTAAAAGTTGTAATGAATTTTTCTTGCCTCCGAGAGAGGGCTTCTGACTATCCCAGAGTGCTCTGTGTCTGGCCCAGAGTGTTCTTCTCCAATGTAATTCAGCTGAACTCCCTTAACTGGGCCTCTGCTTTCTTCTTATATATCAGAGACAGGGATTATGGATTTTCTCCCATAGTGTTCTCTAGCCCTAAGAGCTTCAAGGGAGGTGTGAATTTGGATATCTCATACTAAACCCTGAAATCTCCCAAACATATGAACTCCAATGGGTAAAAGTGTGAATACAAGCATTGTATCAATTACATTGAGTTAACACTATGATTCTAACATCTCCTTTGAGTTATTACCTTGTTTCAAATTTAGTTAATACTAGGATTCCAACACTCTGTTTTGCCCCTACCTGGTATAGGTATCAGCACCATATCTGTGTCATAAAAGGAATTTGTTAGGACTCCTTCTTTCCCTATTTTTTCAAATAGTTTGCATAGTATTATAATTAATTGCTCTTTAAATGTTTGGTAGAATTCACATGTAAATCCATTTGGCCCTAGAGATTTCTTTATAGGGACTTGATTAATAGCTTGTTCTATTTCTTTTTTCTAAAATGGGACTAGTTAAGTAATTTATTTCCTCTTCTGTTAATCTGGACAGTCTATATTTTTGTAGATATTCCTTCATTTCACTTAGATTACCAGACTTGCTGACATATAGTTGGGAGAAAAAAACTCATAATTATTGCTATAATTTCCTCTTCATTGGTGGAAAGTTCTTTTCATTTTTGAAACTAACAATTTGATTTCCTTCTTACCTTTTTCTAATCAAATTAATTAGGCTTACCTATTTTGTTGTTTGTTTTTTTTAATAAAACTAACTCAGTTTTATTTATTAATTCAATTGTTTTCTTATTTTCACCTTTATTAACCTTTCCTTTTATTTTCAGAATTTCAAATTTGGGATTTGATTGGAGTTTTTAATTTATTCTTTTTCTAGGTTTTTTTTTAGTTTTAATCCCAATTCATTGATGTTCTCTTTTTCCATTTTATGCAAATAATCTACAGATATAAGATTTCCCCTGATAATCACTTTGACTGTATCCCACAAATTTTGGTATATTGTCTCATTACTGTCATTCTTTTGAATGAAACTATCAATTGTGATTATGATTTGTTGTTTCACCCACTCATTCTTTAGAATTAGATTATTTAGTTTCTAATTACCTTTTGGTCATTTTTTTCCTGGCCTTTTATTGCATCATGACCTGAAAAAAAATGCACTTACTATTTCTGCTTTTCCGAATTTGATTTTGAGGTTTTTATGCCCTAATACACAATCAATTTTTATATAGGTTCCATGTCCTGCTGAGAAAAAAGTAAATTCCTTTTTGTCTCCATTATTTTCTCCAAAGGTCTATCATACCTAACTTTTTTTTAGAATTCTATTTACCTCCTTAACTTCTTTCTTATTCATTTTGTGGTTTGACTCATCTAGTTCTGAGAGACCAAGATCTAGTGAGATCCCTCCCTAGTATAATTTTGCTGTCTAATTTTTCTTGCAGATCTTTTAACTTCTCTAGGAATCTGGATGCTATACTACTTGGTGCAATATAGATATTATTTTACTATATATGGTACCTTTTAGTTGGATGTAGTTTTCTTCGTTATCTCTATTAATTTTATCTATTTTTGCTTTTGCTTGATCTGAGATCAGGATTGCTAACCCTCCTTTTTTTTTTTAACTTCAGCTGAAATATAATAGATTCTACTCCAGCCTTTTACCTTTACTCTGAATATATCACTCTGTTTTAAATGTGTTTCTTGTAAACAACAAATAGTAGGATTCTGGCTTTTAATCCAATCTGCTATCTGCTTCTGTTGAATGGAAGAGTTCAGCCCATTCACATTCATAGTTTAAATTACTAATGCTGTATTTCCTGCCATTTTGTTTTTCCCTAGTTATACTTTTCTCTTCCCTTTACTCCTTTCCCTTCTTCCACATATTTATCCCCTCCCTCAAATGATCCTCTTTTTATAGCCCCTCCCCTTTTCTTATACCTTTCCTATTCTACTTAAGTTCTCCCTTCTATAAGCCTCCCTCTTTCCTTTCTTTTTTTCCCCTTCTACTTTCCTATAGGGTGAGACAAGCTTCTTTGGGAATGTCTGATATTCTCTCTTTGAACCAAATCTGATGATGAGCAAATGATGATGATAAGATTCACACAATATTCATGATCCTCCCTATTTTCCCTCAATTGCAATATTTTTTTTGTTTGTTTTGGTCTCTTTATGAGATGTAATTTACCCTATTTTAACTCCATTTTTCTCTTCTTCTGGTAGAATCACTTTTCTCAAATTTTACTTGCAATCTCTAAGTATCTTCCAAAGCATCTTCTGCTGGAAATTTGTTAGACTCCAAATATTTATAGGTTCTGTCACTCCAAAACTAGTTCAGAGGCTTGATCTTGTGTTGATCTTAGAGACATTAGGAGGAACTCAGATAAAGACATATCTACTCTCTACCATCTTGGCTCTGCCTTCCTAAATTTGTACTTTTTGAACTATAAAGAACTATCTTCATTATTCTGAGTGACATTAAGTATATTAAAGAGCTCAGATCATCTTTTAGAACTCAAATTTTGCATTCATCTTTTCCATTTTGATACTATATTGTTTTAGGTTATTTGAATTTTAGTTGTGATATTAATTATCCTGTTGTCTTTCCAGAACTGAAAAGTAAGCTTCAATTTACCAAATAATGAACCATCATATGTCTTATGAGCAAATGTGAACTATTTTAACTTATTCACCTATTTTGTGACTGATTGGTGTTAGAAAGTATTATATTTTAAAAAAAAATGTGTCTGGCTTGGGAAAGGGTAATTTACAAAAAAATTTTTTTTAAATTATTTGATGAACTAAATAATTCATTTGTTTCTCTTCAGCCATTTATTAATTCTTTTTTTGTTTATTTATTTATTTTGCCTCATCTACTAGGAGTAGAAATTTCTTAGAATGTCTTAGAGAAACTATTAGTACACTGATATCACATACTCTCTGTCACATTCAAAATTAGAATTCCTGATAATGTAGCTATTATGGTATATGAGTATAGCTGAAGAGAAAGAAGAATAATGAACCAGGATTTTTGGCCATACTTCACTTTCCTGCTAAACTGTTCTCTAAGGAGTTATTGTGTTTTGCAAAGCCTTTCATTATTTATTTTTAACTTTTAAACTATTGTTATTATTCAGTCATATCTGACTCTTTGTGACCCCATTTGGGGTTTTCTTAACAAAGATACTGGAGTGGTTTACCATTTCCATTTCAGACTCATTTTACAGATGAGAAAACTGAAGCAAACAGGATTACGAGTCTAACTGTTAAAGATAGGATTTGAACTCAAAAAGATGTAACTCCAGGCCTGGCACTTCATCACTTTACTCAACTATCTAATTCTCCTACTTATCATAGGGTTTGTGTTCAAATTAAGCCTCTGATATTTATTATCTGTATAGCCCCAGGCAAATTCCTTAATCTCTCTGAGTTTTAGTTTTCTTAACTGTGAAATGAAGGGATTAGGCTAGATAATCTTTCCTTTCAAATTTAAGATTTATGATCCCTACAATTGACATTCATATAATATTCTAAAGTTGGCAAAACATTTTATTAGCTTTTTCTACTTTTAGCTTCAAAACAACCACATCAGCTGGCTAGCATAACTGTTATTATCCTTATTTTACAGATGAGGAATCTCAATTCAAAGAAATTAAGTGACTTCCCCAAGAGATTTGGAATTTAAACGCAAATTCTGATTGTCGTTCCATACTCTATTCCTTAGACTACACTGTTACATCTTTGTTCGTCTGCCTTCTTGCTTTGTTTCAGCTTCCATTGCATCCAGGGACATTTTCAGTCATCCTGATATATGTCTTGTCATTGGCCCCAGATGATTCCAGAGGAGAAAGTAAACTGGTGACTTTGTATAGCCTTCCTTTACTTCAATCCAATTCACTTGCTTGTCATGGCGTCACCTCCTTGATGTCATGATATTTTTCAAGAACAAAAGACAAACAACCACAGTTTTGTTTCAATAAATTCTTAATTTGTTTCCTTTCTTATTCATCTCACTTTGCCTTGCCCTTACATAAACCCAGTTTGAAGATCTGCTCTCTTTGCCAAAATAGTAAAATTTGATGAATGAATGACCTTGTTGCAGGCAGGACTGCCCTGTTGCTAATGAGTCATCCTTCAGACTATTGGAAGGCTTAATATTACCAGCAGTGCTTGTCCTTACAATAACTTAAGATTCCTGAAAAAGGCACTAGAAGAGGAATTTCGGAATTTTTCCCCCTTGGAAATGATCTCATTGTAGGAAGTTATATTTAGGGAAGTACTGGTAAATATTTAACAACTGGATTTTTAAAATGTATGCAGGACAGGCTTTTAACATAACTTATTAACATTTTCCCATCATTTTCTTAAGTTTAGACAATCAGTAAAACAATAAACCAAACCCTGATTTCTAGTTTGCTTATTTTTGAAGTTTTTGTACTCCTAGTGGAAATTAATCAATTGGTTTTCAAACTGCTTTGAGCTGGCTCCAGCATACCCCTGGTTACATTTCCAAGAAACATCATTATGCCCGGCTTTTTATATGATTTGTCATCAACTTCTTCAATCAATTATAAATATGTGTGCTCACAAAGAATTCCAAAAACTATTTTAAAAACAAATAACAATACTTACTAATCATAAACATAATAAAATGGGGATTTGGCATGTTTTATGTTTTGAAAAGTACTTCATATATGCTGCCATATTTGATCCTTAAAACAACTCTACAAAGTAAATGCTATTGGTAAACTAGCAATAGTAGGAGATAGTACTGTAGTCTGAGGTAGCTAGGAAAAAATATTGAATGTCAAGTAAGGACTCCTAAATTCAAATCCATCATCCAGACCTTACTAGCAGTGTAACCCTGAGCAAATCAGTTAACCACACTATTTCTTAGTTTTTTCATTTGTAAAATTGGTATTGGTGAATGAAATGGCAAACCATGTCAGGATTTTACTCAAGAAAACTCCAAATCAGATCACAAAGAGTTGAACATAATCAAACAACAAAAAATAAAGATGATGATGGTGTCTACCTATCAGGTAAGAATAAATGTTATAAGAATAAAATATATAGTATTTATGAAGCTCCATGAAAAACTTAAATTGCTACATAAATACTAGCTATTGTTTTCAGTACTTGAATGCATAACTTCCTGACTATATCTATCCTCCTATCTACTACTTCACCTAATTGTCTCAATGCCCTTTACAAACACCTTCTTTTATTTAATGATCTTTCTTTTGTTATTTCAATGAATCAGAAATTGAAACATCATTGAGGGACATGAATTTGGAAAGCTGTAGAGGGCTGAAACTATTGAATTCAATGCACTGAGGTCAGGACTGCTGAGCGCTTGAGGCTAACTACTAATTGGATTATATTCTATGGGCATATCTTGGAAAATGGTCCTTTCCACTATCCGTACTGGCTCAATGATTGGTGTATAGAGGATTGTAGGAGGGACTAGGGGGTGGAATAAAGCTAGCCGGAGATACTCTCGGTGGTAGATGAAGGAGAAGGTGGTTGTGGAGAATCTGCTTCCATGCTATTCAATCCTCTATCTGGGGACCGAGAATAAAGATTAAGGACTTTTGCTTATCCTGACTCCGGCTGATTCTGGGGTATCCTGGGTGCTAGCGTGGTCATTACAGAAAGACAAGGATAAATTTTGAATAGATCCATCTGAAGCAATTATTTATGGAGCTTTTAGACTCAATTTTTTTCTTTTTGAGAAGCTGACACAAGAATGTTGGTGTTGTTTTGTTACCCTCATTTTCTCATTTAACATTTCCTTGCATAGATAGAAGCTTTCGAAATCAAGTTGGTAGAGTTTCTATTTTGTTTACATCAAGGCTCATTTCTTCAAATATTACTGTTAGTTTTCAAATGCTGGAAGACTCATTCACTTGTCTTGTGTTATCATGTTACATAGAAGAAGATTTTTGATTATGGCTCAGATTATTTGCCTTCCTTTATTTCTCAGGAAGGACTAACTAGACATTATCTAGTTTCTGTGAGATCATTGCATCTTTTGCCTTAAGTTTTAGACAGATGATTCTAATACTATGATTTTAATAATAGCAATATCTGTCTAGGTTCAATTTTTGGAACTCAGTAAGGAACTTACAATGCATCGAACCTTTCTACAAAGAGATTATTTTACCCTAATATAGGAAGGAATAGAAAAAAGAATACTGAGTTTTTCTGGATGAAATGTCTCTCATCTCCACATAGAAATGGCTCTGTTCAGTAGGTTTTCAAGTTATGAGGACTCCCATGGTCATAGGCACCCAAGGCTATGAGAATGAGACTCCAGGGAACTGGGACTTTATATCCCCTAGATAATCAGAAAATTGCATCCAGGACATGAGACCAATTAGATCAAAGGGTCAACTTTGTCTTCTTTTAGCAAAAACCTCTTTATGTTGTGGATACAAAAAAAAAAAAAGAAGTTTCATCAGGATTCTGGTCCTAGCACAGCTGACCACTCATTTTAAGCAACAGCAGTAACTTGGTATTGAATCCTTGGAAACCATTAATAAATACAAAAAAAAATTGTTATTGGTATGGTTGTTGTTATTTCTTAAGTATTATCATGATTGAATCCTCCATCCTCCTAGAAGAGTGTCCTTCCCCTAAGTAATTGAAATCCTTCTAGTGCTACTTATGAGTCCATTGGCTTTATTGGTCTAAGTAATAGTGTCCTGATAATTTTTTCCCCAAAGGTAGCACTTGAATCGTGAGTTAATCCTTTATTTACTTCATTGGCCAAGAACAGAGATATTAGAGGGAGAAGGGTAAGATCATGAACTTGACATTAGTTTACCTTTTTATCCTCTTTTTTTTAACCCATTCTTGTTCCTCTGAAGTATTTTCTCTGTAATTTAACAGTCTTAAATCAGCAGAGAGAGCACTAGGCAGAAAAAACCAAGAAGACTCAGTTGCTCAGTTCAAATCCAGCCTCAGACAGTAACTATGTGATCTTGTACAAGTCACTAAGTTTTGTTTGCTTCAGTTTCTTCATCAATAAAATGAGTTGGAGAAGGAAATGGCAAACTAGTCCAGTGTCTTTGCCAAGAAAGCCCCAAAATGTGGTCACAAAGAGTTAGACATGATTGAAATGATTGAATAAAATCAAAACATCAGCTAACTGGGTTAAATTTTGAGCATGCAAAACTCCTCAAAGAATTCACATTCTAACAAGGGAGAAAAAATATAAATAACAAAATATATTAAAGTGTTTGCAGGTCAGTTAGAAATTCTGAGAGAAAAGCACTAGCATTTTTTCTTAATTTTTAAAATTTCTTTTATTCTGAATTTAAGAAATAAAATAAACATTTCTATAATATAGTAGAATAGAAAAAATGTTTTATATAAAACTGAAAATCTATCAAGTACAATTTGCTATTTCTTTTAAATACATAAAATTACCACATGATTTATTTGTCCTTTTATTTTCTTCCCTCTCCACCCTTCTCCTGATCACTGTAGTGTATCTCCTGAGGAAAGGCTGCCTGGGTCCAGGCTATGAATCTTCCATCCATTCAAGAAGTTTTCCACTATCTGATGCCACTATATAGTCAACCTCCTCAGGTAAGAACATTTCACACTATAAGTGTGCTAGCACCCTGAGCTTGTCATCTAGTGCTCAGCACAGACTATCACCTGAAGAAAGGCTACTAGGGAATAGGCAAGCATCTACTATCTATCCCAAAGCAATCACTTCCATCTCTACCAGCACAAAACATTCTCCACCTCTTGTTTGCAGCCCATTCTCCCTCTTATTTGTCTTTTGAAGAGAGAGAAGTGGTGTCCTCCACCCAATGATGATGGACATGCTCACATGTAATCAAAATCTCACATCCCAGTGACTCTGACCTTTTGTAAATCTAATCCAACTCCTCCTTTGATACTCCCCTAGTACCTGATTCCTTATTCTCATCTCTTTGAACTCTTCTTCCCCAAAGTTTCATCTAAATTCCACCTAGCCCTTCCACTGTTCGCTATGGAATTCCTGTTCCATATGTAACTTCCCTTCATCTTAATTCTATTCTTTTCTCATTCCTTCTATCTAATAGCTTTTGTTGAAATCTAGTATACCTCTGAAGAGGAATCTGCTCTGGCTATCCTTTCCAGTACTGACTGTATCTTCACTCCTCCTGAAGCTCACTGATCAAGGCAAGGGAGTTACAATACTTTTTTCTTGCCCACTGCCATGCCATTGATCTAATTCGAGGGGACTTCACTATATATATATATATTGATTCTCCCTAAAATACTCTACCCACTTAATTCCTCTCTCAGGAAATATAGTTTTATTCCACCTCAGTCATACACAAAAATATTCATTGATTTTTTTAAGCCACCCCACCCATTACCTTATTTCCAATCATCCCTCTTCCCTTCTCTTACAAGTGTTTTTTTTTTTTACCCACCTCACCCACTCTTATCTCCTATTACCCCTCCCCCTTCTCTTAGTAATTTTTAAAAATTCACTACCTTATGTTCTATCAACCCATCTAGTTCTCTTACCTTTTGCTCTAGTGTTTCTGCCCTCCTTTTTATCTTGTCCTTCCCTTTTCTTTTCCTCTTTCTCCTCCTACTTCTTTAGAGGGTTAGATGCAATCTATACCTAACTGAATGATTAAATTATTTCCTCTAAAGTCAAAGCTAATGAAATCAAGCTTTAAAGTTCATCCCCCTCCCTTGCTTCCCTCAAATTTAATAAATCTTTTGCACTTTTCTTCATGTGAACTAATTGTTCCATTATACCTCCCCTTTCTTCTTTCAAGTATAAACTTTTTTTCTATCCCTTAATATCTTTTTCTTTGATGTCATCACATGAAGTACTATTCACAACTACATCCTCAGTCCATGTAATGCCCCTCTGTCTGCCCTAGTGACAGATACAGTTTTCAAGAGTTACAGATATTGTTTTGCTATCTAGGGATGTAAACAGTTTAACCTTTAAACATATATTTTCCCACATATTTTATGGTTCTCTGCTTTTGTAGATTAAATTTTCTATTTAGTTCTGGTTTATTCAATAGAAATGATTGGAAGTCTCTTACTTCATTGAAGCTCCATCTCCTCTCCTGAAAGATGATGCTGACTCTCCCTAGGTAGTTAATTCTTGATTATAACCCCAGGTCTTTGCCTTCTGGAAAATGGTATTCCAGGCCCTCCAATCCTTTATTGCAGAAGTTGCCAGATGCTGGGTAATCCTGAGTATTGCTCCTTGAAATTCGAATTGTTTTTGTCTGGCAGCTTGCAGTATTTTTTCCTTGAGATTGAAGTTTTGGAGTTCTGCAACAATGTTCCTTGGGGGATTTTCCTTGTGGAATCTCTTTCCAGAAGTGATGGATGGATTCTTTCAATCAGTATTTCCCCTTTTGTTTCTAGAATATTGGGGCAGTTTTTCTTAATGGTCTCTTGAAGTATGTTATTCAGACTCTTTTTTTGATGATGGCCTTCAATACATATATAATAAATAATACTTCATATTTGTATAGGCTTTGAAATTTACAAAGCCCTTCACATATGTTGTCTTGTTTAATTCTTCCAAAAACCTTAAAAGATGAGGGTATAACTGCAACCTCAAAACATCATTTCAATTATCACATTATTTCTTAATTGGTTTACCTACCTCAATTGTTTCTTTTTTCTCCTTTTTGTGCCACAGTTCCCTTTTAATTTCCTGACTCAGTTTCTCTAATTGTCCTATTCAGTTACTGTGCCTCAGGTTATAACCATTCCTCTTAATGATAGAATAAAGATCTTATATCTTAGACCCTAGACTATAATCATTCCCTCTTAATGTTTGATGGGATATGAATGCAAGGGATAATGCTGTAAAAAATTACCCTGGCATGCGTTCTATCAATAAAAAGTTATTAAAAAATTTTAAAAAAATTTTTGATGGGATAAAGGTCTTTATCCATTTTAGATGTCATTAGAATATCAGGAGCCTCTCCAGTATCTCCCATTATATCATCCTAGTGCCTCTGCCCATTAGGTCATCCCCATCCAGGTATCCCATCCCCCATTATGTCATTGTTCTTGTTACCCTATAAAAGAATCTTGTATCTGACATTCACTGCTGGATTCTTGGAGACAAAAGTCTCATTCAGGCCTAGGATCAAATCATGAATCTATTTGGTCCCAGTAAATCTTTCCATTTTAAATAAATTATTAAAGTGTTCTCTAATCTTTATCTTGCTCCGTTTCTCCAGCATTACCCTCCAAACCACAACCCACACAATGGCCAAAGAAATATTCCTAAGGCACCCATCTAAGCAAGTTGACCACTGTAGAAAAAGTTCCAGTAGCTCTTTATCACTGATCAGATCTGATATTAGTTCTTCTGGAAGTAAAAGTCCTTTACATCCAAGATTCTGCCTATATCACATTGCTATCCTTTACTCTCCCTTGCATCCTTTTTGTTCTAGCCAAAATGATCTGTTTGCTGTTGCTCTGCACACAAAATATTCTATCTCCCATTTCCATGTCTTTACACAGTCAAGTATTCCCTGTCTTATCATATCTTAGAGTCCTCAGTTCCTTCAAGATTCAGCTCAGTTGTCACCTCTTATACTGGCTTTTCTCAATTTTCCCCAATTGATAACAAATCCCCAGTCTGCCCTAACTCTACAAATTGCTTTATATTTTGGTAATTATTTAATATACATATGTTGCTTCCCTGACAGAATAGAAGTTCCTTGAGGCACAGGGATTATTTCAGATTTTATTTTATTTTTGTCTTTTATGTCCCTAGGGTCCAATAAAGTACTATATACTGTCTTATATAATAAAAATTACTTGATTGAATGATATTTTAAAAATGAGGAAATTGACACTCAAGAAAGCTGTGAATTAATATAACATATCTCAAACAGATTAAACAATTTGACAGAGACAGCTAGATGGCAGATTTTCTGAATATTATACCTTTGCCATCTCTATTAAGTTACCTTATGCCTCAGTAAATTATATTAATCTTTGTTGTCATAAAAATTATTATATAAGGAAGCAAATAGTTTTTGTATTTCTGGATTTCACTCCTGAATATTTTAAAGGGGTAGCAAATAAAAAATCTATAATGAACTATGGCTCAGTATGCTTAATTTGAATGATGAGAAAGGAAGGAAGCTTGAATGAGTCTTTGTGGTAGCAATAATCAAGTGACTGCTACTTTTCCATAGTATGATATACTGCTTAAACCAAGGCATCATGATTTCTATAGATAAAAATTGTGTATGTTAAGCAAATAACATTATACAAAAGTAATTAAGGCAATGTTGGTAAAAAAAAAAAAAGAG
Source organism: Antechinus flavipes (assembly GCF_016432865.1). Classification (NCBI taxonomy): domain Eukaryota; kingdom Metazoa; phylum Chordata; class Mammalia; order Dasyuromorphia; family Dasyuridae; genus Antechinus; species Antechinus flavipes. Next base: position 181,564,192 of record NC_067398.1, read on the forward strand.
TATTCTAGTAAATGATTTCTTAAAATCTTCAGTGTCTTTTATTTTTCTTTCCGATTATTTTTACTCCATAGATATTTCTTGGTTTTGTATCATTTTTTTCCCCTAGAGACTTTAAGAGAGAGTATCATGTATTTGTTTCTAATAGTTTTAATTTTGTTGTATTATTGGAAACTGTTATAGTTTTAGGATGAATGAAATATCCCCAATTAAACTGGGGATAAGGAGAAACAGCCCTAGAGTTATATTCAAAATACTCATACTAAATTTGTAGCTGAAAATAAAAAAGGAGATTTTTTTTTTTCCTCTAACAGCTATTTTTTTTTTTCTCTTTAGGAAAAGGTTGAAAATGTTGGCTTTCAGGGGAAAAGCTTAATAGGATGTTCCTGACATGAAATGATATAATAGATAATATCATTAATATCTCCTGATTTTTTAAGATTTGTCAAGGGATCATTCTAATAACTGAGAATATCTACCTTGTGATATTTCACATCTGCTGAATAAAATTTTAGATAGGTGAAGATTATGTAGTCAAACTTGTAAACTTTGCCTTGTATTGGAGATTCAGAATAAACATTGGTGTGACTACATGAAGGAAATCATATTTGAATTTTAACTCTGATATTTTATATATGGATCATACTGGGGGGAGGGGCGGGAAATTACCAAGAGATTTTCATTATATGTTGATCTTGGTCACAGAGCTTTTCATTGGCTTTGACTGAAATGGAACATATACCTCGATTGACACTGAGATTTGTCCTTAAATATTAAGATAACCATTCAATCAATAGTAATTTAAAAAAAAAAAAAACTTTATTAAGTGCTTACTATGCAACCTGCATCACCTTGAAGATGTGCAGAAAGGCAAAAACATAATTCATGCTTTGAAGACATTACCATTATAATGAAGAGACAACTACAAACAACTATGTACATTCAAGATTACATGTTTCTACTTCCATAATATTTGTATAATTGCTACATCCATACATATGTATACACATATTCATAGAGTGAAAGCATTATCAGTTGGAGAAACGAGAAAGCTCTCTTCAGGAAGGGAGAATTTGAGTTCATACTTGAAGAAAGCTAGAGACACAGATAGAAACTAAGAGAAAGGAGAATATTATAGAAATGGGAGATAACCAATGAAAAGCCAGGGGAAAAAATGCTATGTGTGAGGAATAGTAAGAAGGGCAATAATGTTGCTGGATCATAGAGTGCATGAAGGGTAATAAAGTTGAAAAATATTAAAAATAGAGAGAGTGGTTAATGTGAGAAGGGTTTAAAAGTCAAACAGAATTTTACATTTGATGCTTAATGCAATAGGGAGTCACTGGTATTTGTTGAATAAAGTTGTGGGGACTGACATGGTCACACCTGCCTGTGCTTTGCAAAAATCCCTTTAGCAGAAGAATAGAAATGTTCCAATGAATGTGATGCAGTTAGTGGTAGTGCAGAGAATTGAGGTGTGAAAATCCCCTTCTGGTTGGCACAGGTTCAATGTGAAAAAATTCATGAACACAAAATATTAGTAGCAAAAAAGGAAGTTTTATTGTTAGCTCTGCAGAAATCAGCTTAGCTAAGAAAACTGACTTCTGAGTGACAAGGTCCTATCAGAGAACTCCTGGCAGAGAAATAAACGGGGTTATTGCTGAGAAGAGAATATCTTCACAATAGGCAGGAGTCCTGGTAGGCAACTATACCAAGGAGAGAGAGAGAGAGAGAGAGAGAGAGAGAGAGAGAGAGAGAGAGAGAGAAGTTCCTTGACAAGGCAGAGTCCTGCTTCAGACCTCTGCAAGATCAATTGATTGAAATTCCTTTAATGTTGTCACTGCCCCCAGGTCTAGATTTTCAGTTCAATGAGACCACTTAAGTTGGAGTTAAGTAGGAATGGTCCTGGACTAATTTTCAACTCAATAGAGGGTGTACTAAGTCCCACCAGATAACAGAACGAAGCCACTTTATCTTGATTCCCTGAGATGGCCTCTCCCAGAGGAAAGTTTCTCAAGAGTTCACCCCCCCCCCAAAGTCAGAGAGGACAGTTTCAGCCTTTTCTCTCCACCCCTACTCCCACCCCCCCCACCCCCCCCAGTCAAAAGGGCACTATCCTGGGAGTCAACAGGATTCGATAATTGTCCCACATCTACTCTTAATTATAGTAGCTTTGACCTTGGGCAATGCAGCTATCTCTAATTTCCTCATAACCAAATGCATATATTCATATCCTTCATATATTGTGGTAATTTATTAAATGATACCTTATTCATAATAATCAAAATGAGATAAGGATAAGCTTTCTATGACTTAGATCTTCAATTCTCTATAACCCAAGATCATTAAATAGCAGGCTTTCATAGACTTCATAGATTTCATAGATTTCCAAGAATGACAAAGTAAGTAATATATGCATGATTGCTGGACCTATCAGGAACACTAGAAATTATATCCTATGGAGGGGTAGAAATTAATTTTTAGGCTATGGAACAGTTAGAATTTTGGAACAGGGAAGGAAGTAAAAAAAGGACTAGGTCTGGGGTCAGCAGGATCATAGTTCAAATTTTTCAAACCATTTTTTTTAATGCTAAATAGTAATTCTTCTCTATATATATTTCCATATTTAACATGCTGCACAAGAAAAATGAAATCAAATAGGAAAAAAATGAGAAAAAAAATTCAAGCAAACAACAAAAAAGATAAAAATACCATGTTTGATCCACATGCAGTCCTCACAGTCCTCTTTCTGGAAACAGATGGCTCTCTCCAACAAAAGTCTATTAGAATTTGCCTGAATTACCTCACTATTGAAAAGAGCCATGTCCATCAGAAATGATCATTGATTAATCTTGTTGCTGTTTACAATGTTCTCTTGGTTCTACTTGCTTCATTTAGAATTAGTTCATGTAAGTTTCTCCAGGCATTTCTGAAATCATGCTGCTAATTATTTCTTAAAGAAAAATAAATTCTATAAAATTCATATACCATAACTTATTTAGTTAGATGCTCTAACTGACAGGCATCTGTTCAGTTTCCAGTTCCTTGCCATTACCAAAAGGGCTGTTACAAACATTTTTGCACATGTGGGTCCTTTTTCCCTTTTCTCCTTTTTAAGCTTCTCTTGAGTTCCATAATTGAAGATCAAATTTTTTGTTCAGCTCTGGTCTTTTCATCAAGAATAAATAGAAACCCCTTATTTCATTGAATGTGCATCTTTTCCCATGAAAGATAATGCTTAATTTTGCTGGATAATTGATTCTTGGCTATAGTCCAAGCTCCTATGCCCTGAAATATTATATTTCAGTCCTTTTGATCCTTTAAAGTGGACGATGGTAGGTTTTGAGTAATCCCAACTGTGGCCCCTTGATAATTTGAATTGTTTCTTTCTGGCTGCTTTCAGAATTTTTTCCCTCATCTGATAATTCTTAAATCCAAATACAATATTCCTTGGAGTTTTCATTTTAGGGTCTTTTTCAGGAAGTGATCAGTAGATTCTTTCAATGGCTATTTTACCCTATGGTTCTAACACATTAAGACAGTTTTCCTTGATGGTTTCTTGAACAACGTTGTCTATGTTGAACAATGTTTATTTTTTTTCTTCATCCAATAATTCTTAGACTCTCTCCTATTTTCCAGGTCAGCTGTTTTTCTGATGATATATTTTACATTTTCTTCTATTTTTTTTTTCTTTTTGAGGTATATTTGTTTGAGTGATTCTTGCTGTCTCATTGAATCATTCATTTCCATTATATCAATTCTAATTTCTAGTGATTTATTTTCTTCACTTAGTTTTTTTGGGGGATTTTTTTTAAACCTTCCTTTGCATTCAGCCAATGGAACTTTTAAATGAGTTGTTTTGTTCACTGGATTTTTTTTTTCCATTTCAACAATTCTATTTATTAGGGAGTTGTTCTGTTTCCATTTTACCAATTCTGTTTTTCAAGGAGTTGTTTTCTTTTTTCATTTTACTAAATTTGTTTTTAAGGAGTGTTTTTCCCCCCAATTTCTGTATTTCCTTTTGCAAAGCTCTCGTTTTCTTTCCCTATTTTCTTCAAGGAGATGAACTGAATATCAAGATTTGGACACCTAGGTAAATAGTCATTTGGTACAGAACAACAAATGACAACTTTACTTATTCTTCCTTGAATCCTATAAACCCCTTCAAGCCTCATGCAGTTGGAGTCATAGTATAAATTTACAAAGGAATAGGAACATTGTAGAAAACTGAACTCATCATGCAGCCTTGTACTTTTTATGAAAATGGAACCTGTGTAGATCAGTAAAGCAATCTCTTGCATGAGTATCCAAACTCGTATGTGCAGTCTCCATCAATTCCCTATTATCAACTTGTTACACCAGAGATTTGTCACAGCAGAACTTCTCTTTAGGTGAGAGCTAGAATTTTCTTTTGATTAACCCAAATTTTCTCATTCCCAATGAAAGAGCTCCTTCACTCTGATTTCTGTGTTGCCTGGTCTCTATCTCTCTATATCTGTCCCTATCTCTTTCTTTGTACTCTCTGTGTCCATTTCTCTCTTTATCTGTCTCTCTGTCTCTGTGTCTCTTTCTGTCTCTGTTTCTTTTAGTCTCTATACCTCTCTCTCTCTGTTTCTCTCTGTCTCTCTCTGTCTCTTTGTCTTTGTCTCTTCTCTCTCTCTCTCTCTCTCTCTCTCTCTCTCTCTCTCTCTCTCTCTGTCTCTCTCTGTCTCTCATTCTAGGGGATGTCATTTTATTTATTAAGAGAGTCAAGCTCCAAGCTTCATGTGCAAAAATTGACTCCCTTCTCACCAAATACCAATTTCACAATGAATGCACGTAGGAAGTCATACACACCAAAAAAACACATTTTTTTCCAAATCATAACAAAATAGAAATTAAACAAAGAATACATATGAATGCATAGAACACAACACACACACACACACACACACATCATATCCATTGGAGTAATAATATTTAAATGAGTAGACAGCTATAATTCTAATCTGGTAACTCTTCTCTTTGGGGAGAAAAAAAAATCCTTAGTCTTTTGACTCCAATCTCCTGCTTTCCCTCTTAGCAAGAATTCTCCCTTAGAGAAGCATTGAAATAAAGGAGGATAAAAATGCCTATTCCACCACCCTTCAAACCACATAATGGTAATCCCATGCTACATGTGGAAGAGAGCACTTGCTACAATTAATTCTTCCTTCTCTCCCTGAAAATCATTATAATTTTATGAGAAACAATTAAAAATTTCTCAGAATAGTTTTGTAAATATTTTAACTTGCTTTGTTTTAGCATATAATTATTAATTTCTCTTAAAATCACATAATTTTTCAAAGTAATTATTTTAAGGAAGCACACTTGGCCAAGTTTTTGAGAAAAGGTTCATATGGGAAATAATATTATAACCAAAATTGAATTTTCATCAAGAAGGATGCAAATTCTAAATTATTTTTAAATAAACAATATAATTTTAACAGATGGAAATTAAAAATATTTCCCTTAGACATATTAAATAAAAAACCTCTTGAATATTTTGAAATGTTAGAGGAAGAAATGATTAACATTTGATATTTAAGAAACAGTAAAGATGGAACAGAAAATATAATAACAAATTTAGATATGTCAACAGTATTAAGGTTAGATTTTATTGCTAACAACAGAGGAAGGTATAATGATGGAATTTTTTTTATATATTTAAGATTCTTTAGGAAAGAATAAAGAATCCGAAATTTTGAAGGTGCATTCTCCTTTTTGACAGTACTCTGCCTCATTATGGTTCTCATAGGATGGGGGGAGGGTCAGAGAATGACATATTGAGTCATTCTGAAGTACTTTTTTCTCCCTAGAAGTTGAAAGATAAAGTTCATCACTCCATGGGGAGTACTTAAGCCAGAACAGACTAAGGGAGCTTTCTGTTTTCCCCTCATTATAGCATTATTATCTTACTTTAAGCTGGTGGTCAATTAAAATTCCCTTTTTGACATTAACTGAGTATAAAATACAAGGCAAAAGAGAAGGGAACTGTTTCCAAAGAGTGATACTTCCTACAGGAATGGCAGAGAAACAGATGTCAACAAGTAGGCATGCAATCCCTATCATCTCCAATTCCATGGGCAGCTTAGTGATTTGGAGATGCAGTAGAATATATGCTCCCATTACTTAGAGATCAAAATTAAATAAAAAATCCTTAGACAAGGCAGAAGTGGCACTTATACATTTGACATCCAACTAAGTGGTGTAGTGAATATAGACAATAGAGTACAGCAAAGCCCAAATTCAAATAAAGACTCAGAAATTTTCCTATAGACCCATAATCCTTTGGAGAAAGAAATAGCAAACTACTCCAAACCTTTGCCACAAAAATTCTAGAGACAAAAGTCCATGTGATTAGGAAGAGCCAAACATGACAATTACTAAAAAAACAACAATCATACACTTGAGGCAAGGTTCTTAGTATCCCCCCTCAGTCAAGTCAATAAATAGATATTTGTGAAACATCTATTATGTGTCATGGTACATATACTTGAGGATGAGGAATTGATTAAGTATTTGATAGAAGCCTAGTTCTTGAATAAGAGATCAAGTTTATCTTCTTATACTTACATGACTTTAAGCAAGTCATTTAACTTCCCTTGACCTCTATTTCCTCCTTTGTAAAACTATGGGAGGAGGATTGCACTAAATGTTCTTTGAGGTCTTTCTCCCAGCTCTAAATTTACTATGATTCTATAATTTACTTTCACTGACTATTTCAACTCTTTTTTTTTTTTTTGAAGTTTGTTGTCTCTTATGTTCAAGGTCTAGCTATATTTCTGTTCAATTCCTACTGAAACAAAGTTTGTTGGATTTCTTTACATGGAAGAAGCTATTATTATCATCAGAATCTTTTCAAAAGCAAAGAGCATAGGAAGGATGAGTAAGTTACCATGCTAGGAATCTGTGCTCTTTTATTGTCGTTCTCCTCTAGTATATCAGCTGGGAAATAATGCAGATATCCTCTTTGTCCAGCTACATTAGCTTAACTTAGTGTTGTAATCTGTGGAGACTTGAATTGTCACTGGATCATGGTAGGAACTTCATTAATTATTCTGAATAACAGAAAGACTGCTATACATGCAGAGTAATGTCATATTAAAATCTGATAAGAATGTATTTCATATCTGTGTGTAAGTTACTGATAAGGAAGTGGGGAAAGGTGGACCTAAATATAGAATTATATGGCACTTCACTGAATCCTTTCATCAATGTTGATATGAATCTTGTAAAAATACTCTGAGGGGAAAGATCATGTGTAAATACAAGAGAAGATGTTTAAAAATTTGCAAAAGTCAACAAATATCTTCAAAGAGTGAACATATTCACTTCCACACAACCAAAAAAATAGGGCCCCATAACAAATCATGGAATGGCAGAACCAGGAAAAAAATGGGATGAAACAATCTTTTAGCCCAAAAAGCTTGAAAGACTGACAAGACAAGTCTGCTTCTTTCAAGTAAAAGGGAATACAATCTAATCCAGGAAGTGAATCAGCAAGCTAGCTGTAAGCCCCTGCTTAATAAATCAGTAGAAGAACTTGAGCCCCCATTGGTGAAGCAGGCAAATGCTCCAAATTGTCATCTACAATAAAATTCTCTCTAGTCTCCATTTTATGGAAAAAGATGAAAGTGCTTAGGATATTTTCTCCATAATCCAGGTGATGAGGCACTATCTCACAAACAGAAGGGGCTCATATAAATAGAAAGAAAATAAATAAATCAAAAGATCTCTGTCACTATGTAGGGATCTAAATTTTTTGGAAGAAATTACATGAAAAAACAGGGTAATTTTAGCAATAATAATAACTGCTACTTAAACTCAGGCAGATACATTTATAAAATGCAATCCCTGCTCAGCGAGGTAGTGACCAGAGAAATTTCCACATATATAAAAATTACCCAGTACTTCTATGACTCCCTAGGTTGCATACCTTAAGCAATACTGAATAATTTGGCCATTTACAATTCCATCTGAATCCGTCAGAATTCCATCAGAAAAGCATTAGAGAAATCTGCCATTATCCTTGATCAGGTATTCAATATAAGATAAGAATTTTCTCAGAATTTGTTAAGGCAAATTATCATTACCCTCGTCTAGTAATTGATAAGCAAAATAAAACTCATAGAAGGAAAAGAACACAACAAACCAAAAAAACAAAAACAAAATAGGGCCTTATGGGAATAGGTCATGTTTTCATCATTATTGCCCATCAAAGGCAAGGAATGCATAAAAGAAAAGCAGGTTCAAGATATAAATACTTGATTAAGAAGATAGTGCCTGAGAATAGGATTTGGAATTCTGGACCATGGCTTTAAAATATAGCCTTCCAGAAAAATGGATTGTACCTTGCAAAAAAACTGAAAGGAATCTTTTTGCCTGGAATTTTATAAATATAAACATTTTAAAGGAGTATAAGCCATGAAGGAAGGTGAAAGGAGAAAACTCTTTGTGTAGAGGCACCAAGTTTGATATTACTAAAAATGTACAATCAATGAATTCTACAGTTGGAAAGAATTTCAGTGATCCCTGAGTCCATCGCAGATCCCCAAAATTAACTCCCACTACAATATTCCCAATAAATGATTATTCAATCTCTGTTTAGAGACCTCCTATAAGAGAAAAACTACTTCCTCCCAAATCAACCCATAATACTCAGATAAGGCTTTAGTTTTGAGGAAATTTCTTCTGAATCAAGCCTAAATTTAGCTCTTTGCAACTTCTATCTTATGGATCTTGGTTTTTCCCTCTGGGGTTAGATGACTTTTACTAGGAGTAAAAGTAAAAGAACAGTAAAAGACAATAAAATGAAAGAAAAAATAAAGATGGCTTTGGAGCATCATAAGGTCAAAGAAGGTTTTCTTTTTTTTTAGTTTCAATAGATGTCCAGAACATACTTGTAGGTAGCTTGGAAAGATGCAATGAATAGAGAAAGACTGAAGATGAGAGGGAGAAGAAATGATTCAGTAGTAAAAAAGGAAGCAAAAAGAAAAATAATAATAATCTAGATAATATAAAGCATACAGATAGATGGAGAGGAATTAATCACTGGATTTGGAACCAAAATGTTATTTTGGGAACTGTGGTTCCCTTTTGACATCCTGACCCAGTTTCTCCCATTGTCCTATTTAGTTACTCTGCCTCAAGTTATAACCTTTCCCTCTTAATATTTTGATGAGATAAAGGTCTACCTCAGTTGCTTTGCCCCCAAACCCCAGGCTATAATTATTACCTCTTAAATGGTTGATGAGATAAAGGTTTTATATCTTTAGATTATAATCATTCCTTCTTAATGTTTGACAGGTTAAAGGTTTATCCATTTTAGATGTCATTAGAATATCAGTAACCTCCCTCCATTGTGTCATCTTAGGTGCCTCCCCCCAATTAGGTTATCCCCATCCAGGTACCTCCACCATTATGTCATTGTTCTTGTTATCCTATTAAAAAGCTTGCCCTCTGATACTTAGGGCTGGACTCTTTGAGATGATAGCCTCATCCAGCCCTGGGACCAAACATGGATCCATTGGTCCCAGGATATCTTTCCATTTAATAAGCTATTGAATTGGTCTCTAATCTCTGTCTTGCTCAGTTTCTCCAGCATTACAAAAAGATCTGGGAGAGAACTTTTATTTAGCTATTAATTAACTTGAGTCCCTTTGAACTCAAGATTCTATGATGTTTGCCTCAAGAATTTTGAACTTCATAATTCATCATAGTTTTCATTGTTATTATCAGTATGTATTTGGGAAACGTACTTCTCTGGGTTTCTTAGTTTCTTCAACTATAAAATGATGGAGTTGGTTGGACTAAATGATCTCTAAAGTCTTTTTCCAGCTATAAATGCTATAATATTATCAATTACTCTTCACAATTAATTTAGGGAAGGATGAAAAATTAATATAGGCTTGTATTCTAGAAGATTTTCATATTAAAAAAGGAAAGCTAAACTAATATGAAATGTTCAGCAGGCTACATTTAGAAGGCTAAGATTTATTTTTTATTTCAGAGAAATAAGCACAATACTGAAATTTTCTAGCTGATAGATTATTTGGCAAACAGAACCAAAAAATGTTTGTGTCCTTCAGGATTTCAAAATGCTTGTCATATCAATAAAAATGGATTATTTAAAATGAAACCAATTACAAAAGTTTAGAAATTGATGTGAGTAAAGATCAAAGGCTTCCCCCCCTTTCCCTATGAAATAATTATAGTCAGAGCAATTGGCTTGTCTGACAGAATTTATGAAGTTCTTGTCAGTATTATCTGCTTATACTATGTAACAGGAACCAATAAAGAAAATCTTTACATTCAGAACACTTTAGCATACTTTACAGAATCATAGAATCCTGAAGATGAAAATTAGCACAATAATTGGAATTTTAAAAAATAGCCATTAGTACACCCAGTTACTATGGGACAAAAAACTAAGGAAAAAGCCAATAATTAAATTCATGGCTTAATTATCTATATACAAATACATAAAGTATGAAAACAAATAAGATAAACTATACATTGTGAAATGAGGCAAATTTTATCTCATCAGTATTACTGGTTCTTCATGATTTAAAACTCATAACTCTGGAAGATATTATTAAAAATAAATAGGAAATATAAAGATACAGTAAGAATAAGTTATGAATTAAGAAATATGTTCCTCAAGGAATACTGGAATGAGAGTATAGAAAGACAAGATGGAAAACATTTGGATTAAAGTTAATGGAAATAAACAATTAAATAACATTACCAATGGAGTATATTATGGACCACCTGGACAGAAAGAGGAAATGGATAAGTACTTCAGAAAATAGATTTCAGGTCTAGAACAAAAGCATGATATAGAAGTGATTGAGAGCCTAATTTACATGGAAAAATTCTGGAATTTTCTGTCTTCTTTATTTGCTTCCAGGCAGGACAATTTTCTTCTTTAAAACAGGGGAATAAACAACAGGGAATTCCATTTTTTGGATCTGAATGTTATCAGTAGGAAAGACGTAGTTTCTGGGAGGCAAGCAATTCAATAGTGCTTGGGTGGAATTGGATTATGGATGTGGTCAATGAAATACCTATTTTATGAAAAAAGCAAAATTTCAAAGGGTTTAGGAGATAATATTTCATTAATATTTTTCTAGGGAGAGTTAACCCAAAAAGAATGAGAAGCCATTAGAAATGAAATTTCAAAGACCTAAAGAGAAACAGTTCTTCTGAGGAGAAAAACAAGAGTTGTCACAAGATATCAATGTAGATACATAGACATCTTACTAACCAACTTAAATTTTAAAAGACTTACAGTAGCTAGAAGCAGGAGCATATAAGAAAAAGTAGACTGATAATTCTTATACTCAGCTGTTGGTAACAAGGGTGGATCTATAGAAAAAAAGAAACTTATAGCAATATTGGGGAAAAGAACAAAACAAAATAAGTACAAACTACTGCTCAAAGTCACTGATATGTTAGCTGATAACAGAAAAAAAGGAGAATTATTAGTCTTGAAAGAAGTGAAGTATGATTCCTAAGCCACTCTCGGAGATCTTTGAAAAACTGTGGAGAGCAAGAGAGTTTTGAAGGACTGAAGATGAGAGAACATTAGTAAAGAGAATACTGGGTACTATCATTTGTCTTATGATGCCTGGTCATTTTCAAATGATGTCATGAAGTGTATTGTCCTGGCTGCCTCCTCTGCCCTCTCCATCCCCCACTCCAACACCACTTCTATGTATCCTCAGATTAGGAGCTAGGAAGAAATTTGATTAATGCTTTTTAATAAATTCATTCATTATCTAGAAAAAAATCATCATTAATTATAGTTAGCAAGGTTTCAGAAAGAACAGATCATGTCATACTAACATTATTGCCTTTTTGACAAGTTTTCCAATTGGATAGATGAGAAGAATATTATAGAGGATTTATTGAGATTTTAGCAAGGCATCTAATAGTCTTTCTCATTTTATTCTTGTAGAAATATTATAAAAACTTTGAGTTAGAGAGCTTATAGATAACTCAGTCATATAGCTCATAGATAGGTAGCTAGATTTCACAGACTATTGGACTTGGAATCAGATAATTTGTTTTCAAATCAGACATCAAAGATACCAAGAGCATCTATTGCTTCCTTGACAGTCACTGGTCCACTTGACTTTTGTCTTGCCACTGAACTAGGACTCAGGAAGAGAGAGTAAGGTTGACAACTCATTTAAATCTAATTGACATATAAGTTAACATATCACCTTGTGATGTTACTAATCTATATACAAATACATAAAGTATGAAAACAAAATAAGATAAACTATACATTGTGAAATGAGGCAAATTTTATCTCATCAGTATTACTGGTTCTTCATGATTTAAAACTCATAACTCTGGAAGATATTATTAAAAATAAATAGGAAATATAAAGATACAGTAAGAATAAGTTATGAATTAAGAAATATGTTCCTCAAGGAATACTGGAATGAGAGTATAGAAAGACAAGATGGAAAACATTTGGATTAAAGTTAATGGAAATAAACAATTAAATAACATTACCAATGGAGTATATTATGGACCACCTGGACAGAAAGAGGAAATGGATAAGTACTTCAGAAAATAGATTTCAGGTCTAGAACAAAAGCATGATATAGAAGTGATTGAGAGCCTAATTTACATGGAAAAATTCTGGAATTTTCTGTCTTCTTTATTTGCTTCCAGGCAGGACAATTTTCTTCTTTAAAACAGGGGAATAAACAACAGGGAATTCCATTTTTTGGATCTGAATGTTATCAGTAGGAAAGACGTAGTTTCTGGGAGGCAAGCAATTCAATAGTGCTTGGGTGGAATTGGATTATGGATGTGGTCAATGAAATACCTATTTTATGAAAAAAGCAAAATTTCAAAGGGTTTAGGAGATAATATTTCATTAATATTTTTCTAGGGAGAGTTAACCCAAAAAGAATGAGAAGCCATTAGAAATGAAATTTCAAAGACCTAAAGAGAAACAGTTCTTCTGAGGAGAAAAACAAGAGTTGTCACAAGATATCAATGTAGATACATAGACATCTTACTAACCAACTTAAATTTTAAAAGACTTACAGTAGCTAGAAGCAGGAGCATATAAGAAAAAGTAGACTGATAATTCTTATACTCAGCTGTTGGTAACAAGGGTGGATCTATAGAAAAAAAGAAACTTATAGCAATATTGGGGAAAAGAACAAAACAAAATAAGTACAAACTACTGCTCAAAGTCACTGATATGTTAGCTGATAACAGAAAAAAAGGAGAATTATTAGTCTTGAAAGAAGTGAAGTATGATTCCTAAGCCACTCTCGGAGATCTTTGAAAAACTGTGGAGAGCAAGAGAGTTTTGAAGGACTGAAGATGAGAGAACATTAGTAAAGAGAATACTGGGTACTATCATTTGTCTTATGATGCCTGGTCATTTTCAAATGATGTCATGAAGTGTATTGTCCTGGCTGCCTCCTCTGCCCTCTCCATCCCCCACTCCAACACCACTTCTATGTATCCTCAGATTAGGAGCTAGGAAGAAATTTGATTAATGCTTTTTAATAAATTCATTCATTATCTAGAAAAAAATCATCATTAATTATAGTTAGCAAGGTTTCAGAAAGAACAGATCATGTCATACTAACATTATTGCCTTTTTGACAAGTTTTCCAATTGGATAGATGAGAAGAATATTATAGAGGATTTATTGAGATTTTAGCAAGGCATCTAATAGTCTTTCTCATTTTATTCTTGTAGAAATATTATAAAAACTTTGAGTTAGAGAGCTTATAGATAACTCAGTCATATAGCTCATAGATAGGTAGCTAGATTTCACAGACTATTGGACTTGGAATCAGATAATTTGTTTTCAAATCAGACATCAAAGATACCAAGAGCATCTATTGCTTCCTTGACAGTCACTGGTCCACTTGACTTTTGTCTTGCCACTGAACTAGGACTCAGGAAGAGAGAGTAAGGTTGACAACTCATTTAAATCTAATTGACATATAAGTTAACATATCACCTTGTGATGTTACTAATCTTCAAAAAGAAAGGACAAACAACAACAATTAAAATCAACCCTCAGAAATTTATTAGCTGTATTACTATGGGCAAGTAATTTAATAACTATCAGCTATTTTCTTCACCTACCAAATGATAATAATAATAGCACTTACCTCACCAGGATGCTGGGAAGATCAAATGAGATAATATGCTTAGCACAGTGCCTAGACTAGACAATATTTTTAAAAAAACTTGTTTTTTCTTCTCTTTTTCTAGAAAGCTAAGTGATACAGTAGAAAGAACATTGCATTAGGGTCTGGCGACATGAGTTAAAATTTAACCTCAGACACTTATTAGTTGGATGACCCTGGGTAAATCACTTAAACTTTATATGTTTAGCTTAGCCAACTGTAAAATGATGATAAAATAAGGACTAAATATTGATATTATATGATAACTGACTGTAGAAGATGAATATTTTAAATATGCAAAAATATATAATATAAATATATGTATACACACATACATATATACATATATGTATACATATACATACACATACATATATAGTGGGAGGTGAGAGAGACCTGATAGTGCATATTATAATATTGAGTATCTTGTGGGAAATGATTGCAGTCAATATTGATGTCATTTCTGTTAACCATTTTGCATACTTTATTGTCAATTATTTGTGATAGTCATTGAGGATTTTGTTATCTAGATGGAAGCTATATCCAGGATAATGATAATAATTTTATATTGGTTTAATTGATATAAAGCTAGTACCAAAAAAAAAAAAAAGATATTTATAAAAAAATTTATAAAGTGTTTTAGTCAGCAAACATTTTATTTACTTGCCAAACAAAGAAAAATGGCAGCCAATGAAAATATTAAATGTTGGTATAAAATCTGTTGTGAAATCTCAGAAGAACAGATGAAGTACATTTATAATCCATGTTATAATCCATGAGGTACATTTATAATCCAAATAGAAGGTAAAAGCCAATTTAAAATTGTTTAGTTATTTTTCAGTTCGTTCCAACCGTTCATGACCCTATTTGGGATTTTCTTGGAGTGGTTTGTCATTTCCTTCTACAGCTTATTTTACAAATAAAGAAATGTAGGCAAATAAGATTAAATAATTTGAATGTGCCTGAGGTGGGATTTGAACTCAGAAAGCTGAATCTTCTAAATCTAGGCCCAGTATTCTGTACACTGTGCCATCCAGATGTTTAAATAAAATTTGGCAAATCAGCAAAGTAAGTTAAATCATTTAAGATGAAAACTGAAATATATGTAAAGATTATTAAAACAAATTCAATATTAATGCATACATTATTCTTCAATTCTCTTTACTTCACTTTGCATCAGTTTATAAAAATCTCAGATTTCTTTAAATTTTTTTCTTCATTTTTAAAATTGTAGAATAGTACACAATTTACAACATGATTTCTTTAGTCATTTCCCAATTGATGGACAACTCTTTATTTTATAGTTCTTTATCAGTACAAAAAAGCTGGGAAATACAAACATTGTTTCCTCTATCATACAATAGAGATACTTACCTTATTATTGAAAAATAACTTTAAGAAAACAAAAAAACTTTTTTTTTTTAAGACAATTAATTGAGTGATGCATCCAAAATTGTGGAAAGAGTGACTTGGCTGAACTTTTTCCAAAACCATTCCTAGAATTCCATAAAACAATTCTTGGAGTAATAGAACCATAAAAGAATGGGATGAAATAATATTCTTATAAGGTCAGCAGGAAAATTCTGTCATGCCTGGGTGAGAAACAAACAGTACTGTGCATGCCAGGCCCCCACATACCAGGAAGATATATTGAGAGCCATTGAATCAGCAGTGGCAGCAGCTGCTTCTGTAGCTCTCAACCCACAGACAGCAAGGGGTTAAAACACCTCTTCAGAAGGAGACTTCAGGGGTCTCTTTGCTAGGTTGTACTCAGATATGGGTTGTAGTCATCAGTGGCAGTCCTAGGTCCAGGAGCTTATTGCCACAGTAGAATAAAGATCTTCATCCTCATTTATCAAACATACCTAGAACTGAGTCAAATTTATAGATATAAGAACCATAAACAAATGATAAAAATATATGAACAGCATTCAGAAGTTATCAAAGCCAGCTGGAAAAATGATCTATCTCACTATTGATTAGAGAGATACAAATTAAAACAATACATAGGTACTACCTCATTCCTATTAGATTGGCTAATAGAGAAAAAAAATGAAAATAGCAGAGGTAAAGAGGATATGGGGGAAAAATGAGACATTAAAGCACTGTTGGTAGAGTGATGAACTAATTCACCTATTCTGTAGAGTTATTTAAAAATACGTGCAAAAGGCGATAAAACTATACATACAATTTGACTTAGCAATACCACTACTAGGTCTGTATCATAAAAGATATATAAATCAAAAAGGAAAAGTACATATGTATACAAAAATATTTATAGCAGCTCTTTTCTGGTGACAAAAAAAAAATTGAAATTGAAAGAATGTCCATCAATCAGAAAATAGCTGAATAAATTGTGATATGTGATTATTATGAATTACTATTTTGTTATAAGATATGATGAGCAAGATACTCTCAGAAAAACCTGGAAAGCTTATGTGAGCTGATACAAAGTGAAATGCACTGTGTACAAAGTAGCAACACTATTGTAAGAAAATCAGCTATTCTCAGCAATATAATGATCCAATGCAATTCTGAATAATTCAGGATGAAAAATTCAGTCCATACTTAGGGAAAGAACTGATGATGTCTGAATACAGATTGAAGCATACTTTTTACTTTTTTTTTTGGTCTATGTTTTCTTTCACAACATGACTAATAAGGAAATGTTTTGCATGACTGTATATATATAATCTACATCAAATTGCTTGTTTTTGCAGGGGGTGGAGTGGGGATAGAAGAAAGAAAGAGTAGAACTTAGAATTCAAAGTTTAAAAATAAATGTCATAAAAAATTATATGAATAACTGGGAGAAATAAGAGACCAAAAAATTCAAAAAAGAAATAAAAATAAATTTTAAAAAAGAAAATCACAAAATGAAATGACATCAGTAATACTAAGTATCTAAAGTTTAAAAAAATCATTCTCATTATGCTGTAAGTTATGATTGAATAGCAAACTTATCCCTACTATTTTATTAAAGTAATAAAATTAATTCTTATTATACTTGGCTTCCAAATTATTTTACTTACTTATTTGTACTTATTCTCATTATATTATTTCTATATCTATGCAAACATATTCTTGTTGCTTCCCTTATTAGAATATAAGTTCTTTATAATAAGGGGTTACTTCATATCACCCCTGGTTAAGTTGAAGCGCATCAGACCAACTCAAATTCCTTTTCTCAAAAACAGATTGATAGGATGGAAGTCAGTGATGGTAAGAAAAGAGTTCACTTTATTGAGAAATACAGCCTTTGTTTTATATATTCAGCAAACATGATCAATGAGCATTCTCCAATCACTATGCAAAGAACTTGTGTGAGCACCTCATGGACAATAAAGAAACACCAATGGAAGAAGAGCCTACCCAGCACATCAGTTGCTGACCACCAAGTGAGCCAAACTGTGGGAACATCCTTGCCCAGTCAACAACTAGCTGTGACTCTTGGTTATTTGCCCATTCACATGTATACATGGCAACTTCTTGTCATGTCCTGTGAACAAGGAAATGCCTTTCACTCCCATGAGTTTGCCTTACAATTTCATTCATTCTATTTGCACAATGTCTGGCATGTAGTAGATGCTTAATAAATGTTTAACTATTGATTAATTCATTGATGTCATCAAGAAAATATAATATAGAATGACAAAATGCTCTTTCCATGTGGCAAGGGCAAAGGATATACCTTTATATCCATAAACCATAGATACAAGAGTTATACACATTGGGCAGGAATAAGTGGGTTGCAATCTGCATATTTAGAGGGAACTTCCAAATTAATAAGATCATATATGCATTTAAATACTTGAGTCACAAGCAAGAGGAAGTGCATTTATTTTGGCCCCACAGGGGAAGACTAGGAAGAACAGGTGGACAATCAAGAGAGGCAAATTTAGAGTCAGGGAACCAAAAATCTTCTCACAACCAAAAATGTTGAAAAGTAGTGTTGGCTGCTTCCAGAAATAGAATTTTCCCTATTAAACATATTTGAACAAAAGCTTGATGATAACTTGTTAAATAAAGGGATTTTTTTTTTAGCAACTACTCCAAAGTCCCTTCCACTAAGTTCCCTTCCAATCTTTCAATGATTTTGTCAGTCAAATCTGGAAAATATCCAACCAAGTATTTATTTGAAATTAAATATACCACAAATGCAATGTATTTTGAAAGACCAAAGAGATGCATTTTTAACTATGGATCAGTGAACATAAGTTAAAACTGATTAAAAAATGATGGTTTCTATGTTGTCATGACATGTCTTTTATAATATTATTCCCAGCAGTAAGTGGCCAAAGGAAATAAAAAGCTCAACAGATAGAACTGGAATTTTTTGTTTTTATTTTTTCTTATTTTTTTTTCTGGCAAGGTCTGTATGCTCTAAGAGATGTCACTGATATAATTCAATGCTATAAACCTCTACTCATAACAACAACAACAACAACAACAACAACAACAACAACAACAACAAAAAAAAAAAAAAAAAACCCAGACGTCATTTCACAATGACATCCAAGCTAAAAGTCTGGTAAAGTGCATTCTTCAAAGAACAAAGGGGGAAAGGAAGTAACTCTCCATGGGAATGCAATGCAAAAACATTGCCAACTACATATGGAGATCATATGCCAGATTGTATGCCTACTACACTGTTAAAATCACTCAGGGTTAAATGAGATCACAAAAATTGGCTGTTACCCTTTTTGCCTGAGCATTTCTGGACAGAACTATTTATTTCTTACTCCTGAATAGGTTGTTTGATCTCTGCTTGTTCTTCCCTACTTGTATTTATTTTTCATGTGATAGTTCCTCTAAGAACAGTACTTCAGCACTCATTTATCCTGTCCAAATACTATCCTTATACCATCTACTATGAATGCTATTTTGAAGTAATAGTAATGCTTAATCTTTTTTTTTTTTTTGCATGATAGATCCAATGCCAGATTTTTAAAAATATATATTTTGAGCCCCTTACATTTTGCAATTTATTTCTCAGACATAGAATTAGCATTCACTCTATATTTCTCCAGTTGGAGACCATACAAAACCAAACTCTACCTTGCTTTTTCTCATTGCTCCTTTGTTTCCTGGAATCCTTAAGCACCTCTTCAAGTAAATTGGGTCACTTGTTACATCTAGTCAAAGAGCCTTAGGGATCTATTTTTCAAGGAAGTCTATTGGGTCTGGCTCCTTCACCCCTTCAGGCTGTCCAATAACTCTGACATTATACTTCAAGACAGTAGCTTAAAAATATTCTCCTTTTCTTACAGCATTGTATATCTCTCATTTTGAACTATCACTTTACCATTAGATTGAGTTTAAGTGTCTCACTGCATTATTTTGGGTTCTGCATTTCCCATTTTGGAGTCAAGGTTTACTGCTTGTTCTTTAAAAAAAAAAATCATAGTGTTGCCACAGATATAGTATGCGATATATTTCCTTCTCTTCAAAGATTTATTTTCTGTAAGAGAAGCTCCATATTGCTTTCTTGAAAGTACTTGACAAAAGTACTTGGCAAAGATGGCATTTCTTCTCCTTGCATTCTGTCCTTGCCTCACAGACTTTTGAAAAATTGATTTGCAAAATATGTTTCTCCAATTTAGGTATGTCTAGAAACTTTTGTACAGTACAAACTAAATTTCTGATTAGCCATTCAGCCTTTCAGCCCTTTAAGTGCAGTCTTTCAATAAAATATTTAGGACAGTTATAGTAACACCCAGCTAATTTACTATTTGGTTGGCTCCTCCTCCTCTGCCTCCCCCTTCCTTTGCCCCCCATCCACCTGCATCTGTGAATTGGGAATAGGTTATCAGAATGGCCAAGTCTGCCAGCCACCAAGATCTTGGCTTTATTATTCCTCATAAGGAATTCATGCTTATGATCTATTTTGACTTATATAGAGCCTTTGCATTAATTAAATTCGCTTCAAACTAAAGTTATTCTACTTGACTGTATAAATGTGCCTTAATTACATGAACAGAACTATAGCCAGATCCCTGAATCAGTACGGATTAAAACATCATTTCACAGCCAAACAGAAACATGTTCCCAATCACTGCACTTGAATTATTGTTATGTAGCTTGGGGCTTGTATTAAAATCACTGAATAATTGCAATCAGATTATTATAATCAAGTACAGGAACAGTAATTACAGGTTACAGTCATTTTAAGCTGCCCTGGAAGTCCTATATACTGATCATATGCATATTAAAAGTTTATGTTAGTGATAAAATTAATGAACAGGATTGTAAGCTCTTGTCTGTAAGATAGGTGTCACACATCTTACCATATAGGGAGCTGTATTTTTCTGAGCAAGGACAGTCAATGTATTGACATGTTTTAAATTCTTTGATTAGTCAAGCTCCAAAGGAAAAAAAAATGGATCAAAAAGTAAATTATTTTTATTACTTAGAAATATCTAATTCCCTTTTGAAATTTAATGTATTTCCCATTTTAAAATATCATTCTTGCCTATAACAAATATTTTGGGGTGACTCCTTGATTTTATTTTATTTTTCTTAATATTACGATCTGTGAATTGTAGCCATAGGAAGAAAGATATTCTTTTGAGAAAAGGTCATTTTATAAAGCCTAAATACAAAAGATGATTTGCTTTTTCCAAATTCTTTTGTACCAAATACAAGGGAAAAAATACTAAACTAAAAGAAGAGAAGAAAAAAAAAAAAAACCCTACACAAACAAAAAAGCCAAAAACTTTTTTTTTTTCTAGACTACTTCATATGGATCTTGTTTTGAAGAGACCATAAAGCAAATAAGTATTTCAAATTTGCTGAAGCACTATATTAAAAACAGACACCCATGCTGCCTTAATATTCTGATTAAAAGACCAAACCCCACTGGTTTAACTCTAATAACCTTGTTCTTTGATTCAAACAATGAATATGGAATATGAGATATGAATTGGATTTTGATGGTGTGGGTCTAAAATTAGAACCTGAAACAGAAATAAGGAGTAGAGCCCTAGGGCTCCAATCACAGAGAAATGGCTCATGCACACGTATGCCAACCAGTGAATCATTTTATTATAGTTTCTGATTCACAAAGAAAATGGGGACAAGATAAGAACGAAGCTCAGACCAGAGAATATAAGCAAAAAGCACATAAGGGTAGGGGATAGTAGTAGAAGGGAATCATGAAAAAAGTCCTATGTTTAGACCTCAAAAGGAAGTTTGTACAATTCCTTTTAGTTGAATATATAGTTAAAGATAAATATACAACTCTAAATTCAAATGAATAGGATGAGACATTCAGTAGGGACAAGAGAGGCCAGCAGACTAATCCTGTGCCAGGCTCACAGACTTTCTACAGCCACCATGACAGTAAACATAAGCCAGATAAAAGGCCAACCAAACACCCAGATGCTGCTGCAGGAAAATTACAAACTGGAGCTCAGCATCTGGGTCTCACAGCTGCCAAGTTCACCCCATGGGTGCCCACGGTGTTTGGCTCAGATACTGGTCCAGACTGAAGGGGAATGGGCAACACGGAACACACCGAACACTACGGTGAGCAAGGAGAAGGGAGACTGCCAAGTGTGTAATAAAATAGCAGGATCTTCCCAGTGTGGTTTCAAATGCCTAAAACATGTTTAGTTTTGAAGAAGAGGTTGAGCCAGTATGGGGGTGGGGGTGAGGGGGTAATGCTTTTGCATTTATGAAAAGTGATGGTTTAAGCAAGATTAACTTTGTATGGAGTAAAAAATTTCTTATCTGTAAAGCTTGTCAGCCATAAGAGACAATAGAATCATAATTAGACATGGGAATAAAATGTCCAACCTGTTTTTCTAGTGTCACACACACATGCATGCATGTATATGTATACATGCATATACCCAGACATATGTGCATATGGATGCACATGCACGTTTTTGTGTATATGTATTATGTCTATATGTGTGCATAGATATGTATTTATGTTTTATATATGTATATGTTGTATTATAGGTGTGTATACATATATTCATATTTTAGTGTGTCTGTGAATAAGTATGTATATATGTATATTGTGCATTTTGTGTATACACATACATATTTAGATTTATATGCATGCATGTATATATATATGAATTTTATGTCTTTATTGTATGTGTGTGTATATATATATGTGTATATATACACACACACACACATACATATATATCTGTAGCATGTGTATGTATACGATACTAGAAGGAACAGTTAAGAAGAATAAATGCAATCATTTGGTACATGAGCCAATTTCATGAGAGAAAACTCTGAATCAAAGTGTAAAACAGCATGTGGAAACCAAGATGGAAACAGTGTAATGAAGTAAGAGTGGCAGCCTCCTCTAGCTTCACCTCAGGACTCTAAAAAGCATGGCAATTTGTAGCAAACGCATAGTTCATTGTAAATTAAGTACTTAGGAGTCAGCAATTTGTGAATAAGGAGAAAATCAAGGAAGAACATCTACTTTTCCTGTTTTTTTTTTTTTAATATTTCCTAAACAAATATCACTGTTCTTCCCAGTTTCCTGATCACTGAATTTGTCTTCCTCTTCATGCTCCCTCAAAATCCCTGTCTTCTCTTTTTAACTAATTCCAAACAATCACTACAATTAATTTTTAAAATAAGTGTTCTTTTTATTATGAACTTTTAAATTAACCATAAACACATACACACACACACACACACACACGCACGCACACGCATGAAATCAATACATGTAAAAAGAACCAAAGCTGGATTATATAAGAGACAATCAATTGATTTTATATTTATTTTTAAAATTATATATCAAAACTATCTGTGGAAATTAAAATTATCTTTTTCCCTCAGAACAAGTAAGTATTGATTAATAAGGCATAAGTTTGACTTGTATGAAAGTTATATAAGATTGTTTTTAAATAATGGTGTCCTTGTTGTTCAGTTGTTTTTAGTCATATGCGAGTCTTTGTGAACCCATCATGGGTTTCTTGTCAAATACAATGGAATTGTATTTCTCCAAATTGATTGTTTAAATATGAAAATGTTGTCTTAGAAAACACATATATAGGGGCAGCTAGACAACACAGTGGATAGAGCACCAGCCCTGAATTCAGGAGGACCTGAGTTCAAATCCAACCTTGACACTTAATACTTCCTAGTTGTATGACTCTGGGCAAGTCACTTAACCACAATAGCCTCAGCAAAAAACAAACAAACAAACAAACAAAAAATTATATATATATATATATATATATATATATATGTATGTATTCTTAACTTTCATCTTCTCAGAAGTTGTTGAGCTACACAATAATTATTATTATGAAAGCAGAATAACTAGCACCCTGAACACTAAAGCAATCTCAATTAAGAAAAACTGCCTTTATTTAATTTGATATAGCATAATATTTTTTCCTCTAGGTTTTCATGTTTTATTTTTAAGATTTTTTATTTAACTAACTAGTTTTCTTTTCCCTTTAATCATATAAAAATCTACTTTTAAAGATGTATTTCATGCATTTAGGATTCTACCACTACTTTCTTTTATTTTTGTTTTAAAATTTGTTGTGTCCTCAAGATTTATGATTGCCTTTATTTTTTCAACCAATGCCAAATAGGATGTATTCACTATATTCTGTTTGGTGATTATTTATAATCTAGTAAAGTGTATTCTGAGCATTTAAATATTGCAGAATGATGCAGCACAGTTTTCATATTTTCTTATTCTTTCATTTGAAACACACACACATATACACACACATATATGCATATTTTTTTCATACATGGGGCATCAAGAGTTTGATTTTATTGGTTTTAGAGGTTTCCAAAGTAGAAATTCCATCCATAATCCCAGATTAGCAACTCATGTGTAATTCACAGTCTTAGCAACTTTCCTGGAACACTATGACCAGTGATTTTCCTAAGGTCCCAAAGCTAATAAGTGTTGGAGCCATAATTCGAAAACATAACTTTCTGGCTCAATAGTTTCCCCATACTGTCTATCACAATATCAAACAGGAAATAGATTTTAAGCTTTGGTATTTCTAAATTATTAATCACCCTACAATTAGTAGTTAATTTCTCTCAACATAATGAGGATGGTCCTTGTGATGGGGTGATTAAGACTCAGCAAAAGTCCATGTCCCCCCTAGAAAGTTAGTGTCTAGATAGGCCATTGGGAAAGCATTGCCAGGAGAAAAAAATTGTTGAATTTAAGTGAGATCTTGTTACAATGGACCCTATACCTAGTTGAATTCCCACAGCTACTTTGTAGGGCACACAGGGAGGAGCTTTTGAAATCCTTGTTGAATTCCTTGCTTTGACAAAATTATCATGATTCCATGTTGGAGTTCAGCTCCTGTAGTGAGATGAAGGATGTGATAACATCCCAGGACCAGGTGGAGAAGTCTGTTTATAGACTCTTCAAAGTTTATTGATCAGAGAAACAAATATATATACCTCAAATGCTCATAGGATTGATATAAAGTACACTCTTTTAAAATTTCTATAGCCTAACAAAATCTACTGTGATGTAAATGATTAAACCCCTTATGCCCTGGATTTTGGTTACTTAGACAGAGTACACATCAGAGTAAAGTTTATTACACCATTGTCTCAGATATCTTTCTCCCAAATATCTTAAGTCTCCTTGTGGACATTCTTTCCTATTCTAAGTTCAAAGGTTTAGCTTTTAATCCAAAGAGTAGTGTTTGCATTTTGCCTCAGTAACTAGATTATTAGTTTATTATATTGACAAACAGTCTCTGATATTTCAATAAGGGAGTTTTGCTGAGCCAAGTTACTGTAAGACTCAAAACCTGGAAAGGAGTATTACCTCCTGTTACTGTATCCAATCAAAAGGCCAGATTATAATATTATTTCTCTCCTATAAAATAACCTACCTTTATCTCATGTATATACCCTATAATTCCTTTTAGTATCTAAACCTTTTTACAGTTAACCTTCCAGTCAATGGTATAATCTTCCACTAACTCCTTTTAGACAATTTATTAAATATCATAATGGCTAACTCCTTTTAGGGTTAACCCTCTTACAAAGGGTCATAATGGCATCTTTATTAGGAACTGCTCACCTTATGGCAGCAAGTTAGTACTTAGACTGCCTAATGGCAGCTTCCCTCTTGTTAATGGTGAATTCTGCTAGGGAACTTCATTTTTGTCTTTTCCCTTGTTAATGGCTAAAACTCCTTTTTGGAACTTAAGTTCCAAATGGGATAGTAATAAAATCTTTACTTCTTAATTTGAAGATGGTATAAGCCTATGAATTCTTTTGAGACCCCTTGTGATACCAGTCTGAAACTCCAATATATTTTGGGGTTAAATCCCCACTCTCCAAAATTTAGTGGATTGTACAGGGAGAGCACTGAAACATCAATATATTTTTTGGGCCCAGTCCTTATGCACCTGTATATTCCATCACTTAGACAAAAGAAATTCAGTCTGTCACATGACCCATATTTGAAGGAGACTGGAAGACTGGAAAGAACTTGAACTCTGTGGAAAGAGCTCTTGAGAATGCTGTTACCACTCTATCTCTACAAAAATTATAGTGGGACATTAATGGAGCATATATCCATATTGTTAAGAACTATTAAGGGGTCCCTGAAGTTATCTTTTTGAGTTTCCTGATTTTGCAGAAACTGGACCCAGAGAATGCATAACAGCCTGAATGTGAGAATGAAGATCCACACTCCCCTCAAATGGCATAATTTGCTGTTTAAACTCCAAAGTTGAACTTCTAATGTGTCCTTGGAAGACATGACAGTCTCCAGTGAGTCTGTGCTAGACTGAGGAAGGTGCTTGTGCAACTAAGTCCTTAGCAAATAAGGAGACAGTTCTATTTTAATAGTTTAGATGATCCTAAGAAAAAAGAATGCAACTTTTGCTGTCTTTAATCTTCCCCTTTGGGAAGGATTACTGCACATTTCCATACACATGTCACACCCTTCATGGTTTTTTCTCCTCTTTTGTTAAACTGCCTTGAATATGTGATTTTTTTTTTGGATTCCACATAAATATCCATTTCTCTCATAATAACTCTATCTGGTTTTCACATAAGTCTCATGATATGATTACTTGTTGATAAAATATACACATATATGTAAGCAAGAAAACCTGGACTTTCTCTCTCATATATAACATATGTGTGACTTTGGGGAAGTCATTTAGCTTACACAAGCAACCATCTAAAAATAGTAAGTAAGGTTTTGCAATAGAAAAAGTGTTGAGGTTAATTGTAACCTTTATAATTAACAATATCCTCATCTGTAAAACTGAGTTAAACAGAAAAAACAGTATAATAACTAGGGAACAACTTTGAAGTTACTAAGGCCCAACTGTACTTTTTGTCTCTGATTTATGCTGACTGTATGACTGTAGAAAAATCAATTAATCTCTCAAGGTATTAAGCACTTCTCTAAAGATAAAAGTTAAAGAGGAATTACCAGTCTGTGACAATGGGGAAATGTTTTACATGTCCTCTCTCTTCTAAAAAAAAAAAAAGAACAAGTAAACAAACAATAAGGATGAAAATTACAATACCCACCTCACAAAAACTGTAAAAGAATCAAATAGCACTTTTATAAAGCAGTTTATAAATGTAAACATTAATAATATTATTAGTAATGAGCCAGGCAGAATGAGAATCCTCTTCTTGGAAAGTGAAAAATCTTAACTCCTTTCCTGAAATATAATGACCATCACAGAGAACAAATTTAGAGGGAGAAATTACTTTAATTATTATCTAGATGACAGAGAATTTTTTTTTTCCCGCCAAGGGCCATTTAGATATTTATAACATCATTCGTGAGCCATACAAAATTATCAATTTACAGAACTCTAGCAGTGGGAAGTTGTTGTCCCTAACTCTCAGCTCATAATTGCCTGAAGTTGGTTTAGCAAATGATTTCATGGGCTTTTACTGCTTGTGGGGCAGACATTCCCGCCCCAATCTAGATCAACCTCTTATAATGAATAAGGAATATGAGGGACAAAGAGTTTGAATGTTTCCCAAAATTGTTGTTGTATCTTTTTAATTATATCAAACTCTTCACGACCCCATTTGGTGGTGGTTGGTTTTTTTTTTTTGTTTGTTTGTTTGTTTTGTTTTGTTTTGTTTTGATTTGATTTGATTTTTTGACAACGATAGTGAAGTGATTTGCATTTCCTTCTTTAGCTCATTTTACTGATCAGGAAACTGAGGCAAACCGTATAGAGTGACTTGCCCAGGATCACACAGCTACTACGTGTCTGAGGCTACATTTGAACTCATGAAGATGAGCCTTCCTAGTTCCAAACCCAATAGTGTATCCACTGTGATAATTACTGTGGTACTATATGGCAGGAGAGGAATTTAAAACCAGATCTCTTAATGCCAATGCCAACACTCATTCTACCATATCAGGAATATGGTAACTTTTTTACAGGTTTGGATACTAAATTCAAAACTGATTATTTTATCAAATAAAATATTTTAAAATTTTATTTTTTTAATTAAAACAGTTAAACCATGAAGAGTAATTAAGGAGTCTCTTAATGAGGGTAAACGAGGAAATTTAAAAGCTGGCTTAAAAACTTAACATTAAAAAAAATCTAAGATCTTGGCAACTCATCCCATTACTTCCTGGCACATAGAGAAAGAAAAAAAAAAATCAAAGCAGTGTTAGATTTTAGATTCTTGGGCTCAAAGATCACTGCAGATGGCGACTGCAGCCATGAAATTAAAAGATTTGCTCCTTGGAAGGAAAGCTATGGCAAATCTGGGCAGAATACTAAAAAGCAGAAACCTCACCTTGCCAACAAAGGTCCATATAATGAAAGCTATGGCTTTTTCCACTAGCAATGTATAGCTTTGAAAGTGGGACTATAAAAAAGCTGACAGCCTCAAAATTGACACTTTTTAATTGTAGTACTGGAGAAGAGTTTTAAGAGTCCCATGGGCAGCAAGGAAATCAAATCAGTCAGACTTAAAGAAATTAATTCAGGCTATTCACTGGGAGATCAAATATGGAAACTAAAGCTTAAATACTCTGACCACCTAATGAGAAGATAGGACTTATTGGAAAATAACCTGAAGTTGAGAAAAATTGAAGACAAAAGCACAAGGGAAAGACAGAGGATAAGATGGACAATGTCATGGAAATAACAAAAATTAATTTGGACAGACTTTCATAGATAGTGTCATGAAGAGTTGGACACAGCTGAATGACTAAACAACCACCAAAAAAGGTAACCTTGTCTAACGTTACATGAAAAACAAATTGCTAAATTTCTTTCTAAAATATAGCTTCTTTTACATTTATCAAGAATTATTATCTTCCAATGAATTAAAATAATTGCAAAGTATTTTTAAAAATTAAAAAAAAATCATATTTCCTTTCTTTTGATTCCTACAAATGAAATGCAACCACTTCTAGGTGAAATATAGCCACTATTTATGACAGTGAATACAATTCCATAGAACTCAAGATAAATATCATAGTGTAGACCTCAACATAACATTCTCACTCTCTCTGTAGTTGTTTGCTTGCAGTTTGTTTTCTTTTGTAGTTTTTTTTCTTTCTTCTTGATCTGATTTTTCTTGCACAGCAAGATAACTGTATAAATATGTATACATATATTGGATTTGACATATATTTTAATATATTTAATGTATTGAACTACCTGCCATCTAGGGAAGAGAGTGGAAGGAAGGAGGGGAAGATTTGGAACAGGAGGTTTTGCAAGGGTCACTGTTGAAAATTACCCATGCATATGTTTTGTAAATAAAAAGCTTTAATTAAAAAAAAAGATTACTAGCATAACCTGTTAATTAGTAAAGTTGGAATGTGTATAGCCTATGCCAAACATCTTGAGGCAGTTTTAAGCTTCAATTAATTAATATTACATTAAGATATTTTGGACCTCTTTATACATCCATAGGTCATATTAAAAAAAAAAAAAGATCTATTTTGGTTTTTCAGTGCTCTCTTTCACTTGTGTGCAATTGCCCCACAAACTAGAATCAATTCAATTCCAGTTTGATAAAGCTCATTAAGCATTTACTATGTCAACACCTCTGAATTGTTTCATTTTTTGGTAATTTTCTCAAATATCACATGAAATTATTTAAACATGGTAAAATTTAATAAGAATAAATATAACTCCCCTTCATAGAACAGTAAATTTAGAATAGAATGGGCTTTTGAGGCCAATGAACTGCAAACCATAGCTAATAACTCCCTCTCCTCCAAGACTTTTTTGTGACATTCCTGGTCAGAGATGTAGATTACATGCTAGTTACCAAATGGATATTATAGCATGGTCTTCAGAAAATATTTAAAGAAGTAACCTAATAAACTGGAACATTCCCAAAGGAGGACAGCCAAGATGATGAAGAGGCATTAAGTCATGCTGTCATTAAAATAATAGAAGGAGCTGGGAATATTCATATTGGAGAGGAAATAGTTTATCATGGAGACTTGCTGTTTTCAAATATTTGAAGAAGTACTATGATTCTACTTATTTTTTGAGAAAGATAATTAGTGGAGGAGCTGTAGGGATTGTTTGGATTTGATTTGTGACTTTTGTAATGCATCAAAATGTAACAAACTTTATAAAAAGGAAAAATAAATATTAAAAGAATTTTCTGTGAATGATAGTTGATCTGTTATTATTCTTTTAATGTATCCTAATCACACTGATTTTAAAATGTTTCCTCACACACATTTAACTCTCACTGAACTGTCAGCTTCCAAAATCTCTAATTCTCTTTACAGGAAATGCTCTTTAGCTAACATTTTTTCATCTTAAATAGATTTTGTTCATTTTTTAAAAAGCCTCATTGCAGGACTTTGCATTTATTTCTACTAACTCAATCTTTTTCATTCACTAAGGTACCTGCAGAATTTTTGGGGGGAGATCTAGATCTAATGAATTAATTAGCTCATCCACACAGCTTTGTATCGTTTACGGATTTAATTTGCCAACTATTCCTACAGAAAAGTTATTTATAAAATTATTGAGCAGATCAGACATGAGTTAAGTGGAACTCTATAGGTGATGATAGAATAAATTGCTTTGTTTGTTTTCCCTAACTCTGCATCTTCTAGTATTTTACAATCTTCTAAACAGTATGAATATTAGAAGTGCTCAGAAAACATGGAAAAATAATAAATGTAGAGAGTCATTCATTTCTACCCCTTCCCTCTAACTAATTAAATTTATTAACTACTTTCAAAGAACAAAAGGAAGAAGCAAGAAACATACTTTCTTCTTCTTTTCTTGACTTTGAAAACCACTCAATGGAAAAATATTTGAAGAAAGATTAATGAAAATCAGTGTTTTCCTTAGGAATACTAATCTCCAAAAGGCCCTCACTATGTAAGTAATAAGTTTGATTTCAAAAAAAGCACTGTGTCTTCGTAGGATGTCTAAAACAAATAAATGTTCTTCAACCCTTGTTGGATCAGATGTCATTACTTGTAAAAATCTATTGGAAAAAAACCTTAAAGGGCTACATGCAGGCATCCCAGTGTCTTAGCCTGCTAAGAGAGGTGACATGTCATAAATGGCTTTAAAATGAGTCCTTTCTGCTAGTCAGAGGAGAAGACTCAATATCAGTTTCTTGAAATCTTTGAATTATTGCAAACTTCAAGATCACATTTATATCTCAGCTTGTGAGATGACTGCATATAACATTTAAAAATTCAGTCATCACTTCCCTATTACTCAATGTGACTAGCTGAAAACTGTATAGGCATGTGGTGATTCCTCTGAAAACCTTTTGTCCATGAGATCTCTACCACCACTTCTTTTATTTTTCAAACCTAATAGAAAAAAACACGACAGAAGTGTTTTGACATGGCCACATAAGGGGGCTTTGATAAAATAGAAAAAAAAAGAAAACCATGAAAAAACTAATTCTCTCAAATATATCCATGTAACTACAGATATTTTATGGTCTTTTCCTTCTTTATTCCCTGCATTATGCTACATTTTTACCTTGTTTTCACTCTACCAATATTCTAGACTGTTATTACCTATCTTCTATCATTCATCTAGTCATTCATTCATCTTTTATCATCTACTCTATCTATTTTTATCTGTTTATAATCTAGCCACATGGATAACAATTTACCTATCATCTATCTATGGCAGCTTCTTTTCTAAATGTTTCCATTTTAAAATTCATACAGATAACTTGTATAAATTTGAAAGTAAGTTTCATTTGCATTCCAATCCAATTTAAAAAAACCTACAAAAATTAAAAAAAATAATAAATGATTAACATCATTTGCCTATCCATGATTTTAAAGTGATGTCAAGGAGGAATTATGGGCCTGGTAGATAGGAGGCCTGTATTTTACTTCTAGGTCTTCATTCAGCTGGGTAACTTTGGACAAGTTGCATCACCTGTGTGGGCCTCAGTTTCACCAACTGCAAAATAAATGATTAACTAATGTATAATTCATAAAATTCAAAGTAGAAGAGACTTTAAGATCTAGAGTTGTAAAGTCCCTTCAAGGTTATCTATTCTAATTCCCTTATTTATAATTCAGGCAACTGAAAAGTAGAGATGTTAAAAACTTTTTTAATTCATATAGGTAGCAATTGACCAAGCAAGTATCAAATTCAAGTCTTGTGATTCTAAGTTTGATGTTCTTTCCCTTACTTCTCATTTTGTAAAACCTTCTTGTTTTCCAAGTAAAGAAATCAAGGTTTATTTAGATTTCAAAGGTTCCTTCCAGCTCAGAAAATTTTATAATTCAAATCTATATTACTTTTATTTCATAAAGCAGTTTTTAATATAGGAGTAGAAAGCAGTATAAAGCAGCTGAAAGAGAAATGCCTATGTAGAAAAGTATCTAATACCAAACTTGTGGAATCATATGTAGTCTTACAATATCTTGTGAACCCATGAGATCAGGGACAAACAGTTGGCTCCAGGGGATGAAATGAGAGATAAGAGACCAGAACTTGATTGCAATTCTTGAAATGCAGGTTTTTATTTTTTTTTAAACTATGCATCAAACAATTTAAAATTAAAGCTATATTTTCAAAGTTGTGGTGTTAAGCAAAGATAGAAAAGGATCTCAGCAGGGAAGTATTTTCAATGAGTCTCCCTCAACTGATCAGTGCTAGTTTTTGAAATGTTCCTCAGTTTTATATTCACCATGCTGTTAAACTCTAAAAAGGCAATGATCACTTCCCTATTACTCATTGTGACTAGCTGAAAACTGTATAGGCATGTGGTGATTCCTCTGAAAACCTTTTGTCCATGAGATCTCTACCACCACTTCTTTTATTTTTCAAACCTAATAGAAAAAAACACGACAGAAGTGTTTTGACATGGCCACATAAGGGGGCTTTGATAAAATAGAAAAAAAAAGAAAACCATGAAAAAACTAATTCTCTCAAATATATCCATGTAACTACAGATATTTTATGGTCTTTTCCTTCTTTATTCCCTGCATTATGCTACATTTTTACCTTGTTTTCACTCTACCAATATTCTAGACTGTTATTACCTATCTTCTATCATTCATCTAGTCATTCATTCATCTTTTATCATCTACTCTATCTATTTTTATCTGTTTATAATCTAGCCACATGGATAACAATTTACCTATCATCTATCTATGGCAGCTTCTTTTCTAAATGTTTCCATTTTAAAATTCATACAGATAACTTGTATAAATTTGAAAGTAAGTTTCATTTGCATTCCAATCCAATTTAAAAAAACCTACAAAAATTAAAAAAAATAAATAAATGATTAACATCATTTGCCTATCCATGATTTTAAAGTGATGTCAAGGAGGAATTATGGGCCTGGTAGATAGGAGGCCTGTATTTTACTTCTAGGTCTTCATTCAGCTGGGTAACTTTAGACAAGTTGCATCACCTGTGTGGGCCTCAGTTTCACCAACTGCAAAATAAAATGATTAACTAATGTATAATTCATAAAATTCAAAGTAGAAGAGACTTTAAGATCTAGAGTTGTAAAGTCCCTTCAAGGTTATCTATTCTAATTCCCTTATTTATAATTCAGGCAACTGAAAAGTAGAGATGTTAAAAACTTTTTTAATTCATATAGGTAGCAATTGACCAAGCAAGTATCAAATTCAAGTCTTGTGATTCTAAGTTTGATGTTCTTTCCCTTACTTCTCATTTTGTAAAACCTTCTTGTTTTCCAAGTAAAGAAATCAAGGTTTATTTAGATTTCAAAGGTTCCTTCCAGCTCAGAAAATTTTATAATTCAAATCTATATTACTTTTATTTCATAAAGCAGTTTTTAATATAGGAGTAGAAAGCAGTATAAAGCAGCTGAAAGAGAAATGCCTATGTAGAAAAGTATCTAATACCAAACTTGTGGAATCATATGTAGTCTTACAATATCTTGTGAACCCATGAGATCAGGGACAAACAGTTGGCTCCAGGGGATGAAATGAGAGATAAGAGACCAGAACTTGATTGCAATTCTTGAAATGCAGGTTTTTATTTTTTTTTAAACTATGCATCAAACAATTTAAAATTAAAGCTATATTTTCAAAGTTGTGGTGTTAAGCAAAGATAGAAAAGGATCTCAGCAGGGAAGTATTTTCAATGAGTCTCCCTCAACTGATCAGTGCTAGTTTTTGAAATGTTCCTCAGTTTTATATTCACCATGCTGTTAAACTCTAAAAAGGCAATGATCAAACTCTTCTCTTGGTGAACTATTGACTTTTAAATTGATGGTAGACATTTAAATGTTTATTACCTTCCCTTTAATTTTATTTTTCTAGCCAGTAACCCAGACTTGATTATCAAGGTTATATAAGTATGAGAATTATCATTTTCAAAATATTGGCAGAAAAAAATGTTGCACAGTCAGTTTAATAATAAAGACTAATTCTGCAGCATTTTATCATCACAATTTTTTTTTTCATAAAAATTGTTTTATTTGGTCTTCTTAGTAGCCCTGTGAAATATCTAGGGTTAGTATAACTAGAATGATTGGGATAATCTTCCTATGGAATTAATCATGTATTTTGGCTCTTTGATGAGTGATAGGAAACTTTCTGAGAATATAACTTCAGATTGGTCCCCAGTGATAGGACTAAGAC
Source organism: Antechinus flavipes (assembly GCF_016432865.1). NCBI lineage: Eukaryota > Metazoa > Chordata > Mammalia > Dasyuromorphia > Dasyuridae > Antechinus > Antechinus flavipes. Next base: position 181,598,455 of record NC_067398.1, read on the forward strand.
TATGTCATGCCAATAAGCTACGTGATGGCAAAAAGCCAAGTAAATATTCAGCTCAAAAGGAAAGGTACCAATGATTTAGAAAAAATAACAACAAAATTCATATGGAACAATAAAAAGTCGAGAATCTCAAGGGAATTAATGAAAAAAAAATCAAATGAAGGTGGTCTAGCTGTACCTGATCTAAAATTATATTATAAAGCAGCAGTCACCAAAACCATCTGGTATTGGCTTAGAAATAGATTAGTTGATCAGTGGAAAAGGTTAGGTTCACAAGACAGAATAGTCAACTATAGTAATCTAGTGTTTGACAAACCCAAAGATTCTAAATTTTGGGATAAGATTTCATTATTTGATAAAAACTGCTGGGATAACTGGAAATTAGTATGGCAGAAATTAGGCAAGGACCCACACTTAACACCACATACCAAGATAAGATCAAAATGGGTCCATGACCTAGGCATAAAGAACGAGATTATAAATAAATTAGAGGAACATAGGATAGTTTATCTCTCAGACTTGTGGAGGAGAAAGAAATTTGTGACCAAAGATGAACTAGAGACCATTACCAATCACAAAATAGAAAATTTTGATTATATCAAATTAAAAAGCCTTTGTACAAACAGAACGAATGCAAACAAGATTAGTAGGGAAGTAACTAACTGGGAAAACATCTTTACAATTAAAGGTTCTGATAAAGGCCTCATTTCCAAAATATATAGAGAACTGACTCAAATTTATAAAAAATCAAGCCATTCTCCAATTGATAAATGGTCAAAGGATATGAACAGACAATTTTCAGATGAAGAAATTGAAACTATTACCACTCACATGAAAGAGTGTTCCAAATCACTATTGATCAGAGAAATGCAAATTAAGACAACTCTGAGATATCACTACACTCCTGTCAGATTGGCTAAGATGACAGGAAAAAACAATGATGAATGTTGGAGGGGATGCGGGAAAACGGGGACATTGATGCATTGTTGGTGGAGTTGTGAACGAATCCAGCCATTCTGGAGAGCAATCTGGAATTATGCCCAAAAAGTTATCAAACTGTGCATACCCTTTGATCCAGCAGTGTTTCTATTGGGCTTATACCCCAAAGAGATACTAAAAAAGGGAAGGGGACCTGTATGTGCCAAAATGTTTGTAGCAGCCCTGTTTGTAGTGGCTAGAAACTGGAAAATGAATGGATGCCCATCAATTGGAGAATGGCTGGGTAAATTGTGGTATATGAATGTTATGGAATATTATTGCTCTGTAAGGAATGACCAGCAGGATGAATACAGAGAGGCTTGGAGAGACCTACATGAACTGATGCTAAGTGAGATGAGCAGAACCAGGAGATCATTATACACTTCAACAACGATATTGTATGAGGATGTATTCTGATGGAAGTGGATTTCTCTGACAAAGAGACTTAACTGAGTTTCATTGGAGAAATGATGGACAGAAACAGCTACACCCAAAGAAGGAATACTGGGAAATGAATGTTTTTATTTTTTTTTAAACTATGCATCAAACAATTTAAAATTAAAGCTATATTTTCAAAGTTGTGGTGTTAAGCAAAGATAGAAAAGGATCTCAGCAGGGAAGTATTTTCAATGAGTCTCCCTCAACTGATCAGTGCTAGTTTTTGAAATGTTCCTCAGTTTTATATTCACCATGCTGTTAAACTCTAAAAAGGCAATGATCAAACTCTTCTCTTGGTGAACTATTGACTTTTAAATTGATGGTAGACATTTAAATGTTTATTACCTTCCCTTTAATTTTATTTTTCTAGCCAGTAACCCAGACTTGATTATCAAGGTTATATAAGTATGAGAATTATCATTTTCAAAATATTGGCAGAAAAAAATGTTGCACAGTCAGTTTAATAATAAAGACTAATTCTGCAGCATTTTATCATCACAATTTTTTTTTTCATAAAAATTGTTTTATTTGGTCTTCTTAGTAGCCCTGTGAAATATCTAGGGTTAGTATAACTAGAATGATTGGGATAATCTTCCTATGGAATTAATCATGTATTTTGGCTCTTTGATGAGTGATAGGAAACTTTCTGAGAATATAACTTCAGATTGGTCCCCAGTGATAGGACTAAGACTATGTCATGCCAATAAGCTACGTGATGGCAAAAAGCCAAGTAAATATTCAGCTCAAAAGGAAAGGTACCAATGATTTAGAAAAAATAACAACAAAATTCATATGGAACAATAAAAAGTCGAGAATCTCAAGGGAATTAATGAAAAAAAAATCAAATGAAGGTGGTCTAGCTGTACCTGATCTAAAATTATATTATAAAGCAGCAGTCACCAAAACCATCTGGTATTGGCTTAGAAATAGATTAGTTGATCAGTGGAAAAGGTTAGGTTCACAAGACAGAATAGTCAACTATAGTAATCTAGTGTTTGACAAACCCAAAGATTCTAAATTTTGGGATAAGATTTCATTATTTGATAAAAACTGCTGGGATAACTGGAAATTAGTATGGCAGAAATTAGGCAAGGACCCACACTTAACACCACATACCAAGATAAGATCAAAATGGGTCCATGACCTAGGCATAAAGAACGAGATTATAAATAAATTAGAGGAACATAGGATAGTTTATCTCTCAGACTTGTGGAGGAGAAAGAAATTTGTGACCAAAGATGAACTAGAGACCATTACCAATCACAAAATAGAAAATTTTGATTATATCAAATTAAAAAGCCTTTGTACAAACAGAACGAATGCAAACAAGATTAGTAGGGAAGTAACTAACTGGGAAAACATCTTTACAATTAAAGGTTCTGATAAAGGCCTCATTTCCAAAATATATAGAGAACTGACTCAAATTTATAAAAAATCAAGCCATTCTCCAATTGATAAATGGTCAAAGGATATGAACAGACAATTTTCAGATGAAGAAATTGAAACTATTACCACTCACATGAAAGAGTGTTCCAAATCACTATTGATCAGAGAAATGCAAATTAAGACAACTCTGAGATATCACTACACTCCTGTCAGATTGGCTAAGATGACAGGAAAAAACAATGATGAATGTTGGAGGGGATGCGGGAAAACGGGGACATTGATGCATTGTTGGTGGAGTTGTGAACGAATCCAGCCATTCTGGAGAGCAATCTGGAATTATGCCCAAAAAGTTATCAAACTGTGCATACCCTTTGATCCAGCAGTGTTTCTATTGGGCTTATACCCCAAAGAGATACTAAAAAAGGGAAGGGGACCTGTATGTGCCAAAATGTTTGTAGCAGCCCTGTTTGTAGTGGCTAGAAACTGGAAAATGAATGGATGCCCATCAATTGGAGAATGGCTGGGTAAATTGTGGTATATGAATGTTATGGAATATTATTGCTCTGTAAGGAATGACCAGCAGGATGAATACAGAGAGGCTTGGAGAGACCTACATGAACTGATGCTAAGTGAGATGAGCAGAACCAGGAGATCATTATACACTTCAACAACGATATTGTATGAGGATGTATTCTGATGGAAGTGGATTTCTCTGACAAAGAGACTTAACTGAGTTTCATTGGAGAAATGATGGACAGAAACAGCTACACCCAAAGAAGGAATACTGGGAAATGAATGTAAACTATTTGCATTTTTGATTTTCTTCCCGAGTTATTTTTACCTTCTGAATCCAATTCTCCCTGTGCAACAAGAGAACTGTCTGGTTCTGCAAATATGTATTGTATCTAGGATATACTGCAACATGTTTAGCATATATAGGACTGCTTGCCATCCTGGGGGGGGGGAGGAGGGAGGGAGGGGGAAAAAACGAAACATAAGTGATTGCAAGGGATAATGTCGTGTAGAAATTATCCTGGCATGGATTCTGTCAATGCGAAGTTATTATTAAATAAAATAAAATTTATTATTAAAAAAAAAAAAAAAAAGGAAAGGTACCTTTAATCATTCCTATTTTAAGTATTACTATTACTTTTTTTTGTTTGTTTTATTTTATTTTATAATAACTTTATATTGACAGAATCCATGCCAGGGTAATTTTTTTTTACAACATTATCCCTTGCACTCGCTTCTGTTCCGATTTTTCCCCTCCCTCCCTCCAACCTCTCCCCTAGATGGCAAGCAGTCCTATATATGTTAGATATGTTGCAGTATATCCTAGATACAATATATGTTTGCAGAACCGAACAGTTCTCTTGTTCCACAGGGAGAATTGGATTCAGAAGGTAAAAATAACCCGGGAAGAAAAACAAAAATGCAAATAGTTCACATTTGTTTCCCAGTGTTCTTCCTTTGAGTGTAGCTGCTTCTGTCCATGATTTATCGATTGAAACTGAGATGGGTCTCTTTGTCAAAGAAATCCACTTCTATCAGAATACATCCTCATACAATATCGTTGTCGAAATGTATAATGATCTCCTGGTTCTGCTCCTGGTTTAGCATCAGTTCATGTAAGTCTCTCCAAGCCTCTCTGTATTCATCCTGCTGGTCATTTCTTACAGAACAATAATATTCCATAACATTCACATACCACAATTTACCCAGCCATTCTCCAATTGATGGGCATCCATTACTATTACTTAAAAAAAAAAAAAAAAGTACATGGAGATTGCAGCTCATAGAGATGAAGCAACCTGTTAAAGTTTAGATAAGTAACTATCTTTTTTTCTACTTTGGGGATGCAATAGAACCTCCTTGAAATATAGTTGCTTAAACATGGACTAGACCCAAATAGGAAGAGAAATTATAAATGAGTTGCAATCTATTCTTTTATATAATAAGTTATATAGAAGCAAGAAGACATGGATTCAAGTTTTTTCTTGACCCTAAACAGGCTAACTATTCATGGGTGTGCTCATAAATATTTAGCAATTAGAATGTTGGCTCTCCAAAACACTTTTAATCTGGATTATTAGCATTTCCCCCATTAAATTCTAAAACTGAGACAATCAATAAAACAATAAATTAAAGCAAGATTTGTAGCTCCCAATGAAAATGTAACAACTCACTCAACCAAATCTGAGCCATTTCTAGTATAGTCCTTTAGCTATGTGACCACGGGCAAGTCATTAAATGTGTTGTGTCTCTAGGCAACTTTTTCAGATCATAAATGACAGATGAATTGCCAATATGCATCAGTGCAGGGGAGTTTCCTCATACCAATGAAATCTCAGGTTTAAACTTTCTCCAAAATCAAGCAAAGCCAGAGAAAATGATTAAATCTAAATTTTGAACAAATCAATGGGAATTAAAAACAACTTCATGAGTGCAGATTTCAGAGATTTTCTCTGCATTTCTTAAGTTTTTATTAGTATTTGTTATAAATTTTATCTTTCATATACCCAGATAATGAACAGATTCTTTAAAAAAAATTAACAATAAACAGCAGTAACAAAAATAACAGTAAAATCTCATATTTGTTATGGATAAAATGTTACACCATCTCTAAAAGCATTTTGACCTTCTGGAAAAACAGCGTGGTGCAAAGGAAGTTAGCTATATATTAACTGAGAGAACTTGGATTCAAATCCTAGTCCTGATATTCAACTATTGGAGTGATATTGAACAAACCAATTAACCTCTCTGGACTTTAGTTTCCTCATCTAAAAATTAGGGAATTCAGACTAAATGCTTTCTAAATTCCCTTCCATATTGAAATGTATGTGCTTGTGAATGCTTTTTAAAGTTCCTAATTTAATTAGTCTAGTTGTTTACTTCATTCAGAAAGACTGCAATTCCCCTATGATTGTTTCATTAACTGCTGAACATGCATTTGAAGATAATATGACTACTCAAAATAATTTGAGATCTCATGGATTTGAAGGTTTCTGTCAATGATGCATATTATATTCCATACTTGCCCCTCTTGTACTACTTTTGTCCTTATCCTCATAATTTGCCACATAGGTCCATCCAATGTTCTGGAGACCTTTCTCAATTTCTCCCATAATCTTGGAGGTACCAGGGTAGTATTCTATTCACCAGTACATCATTCTGCCCAAGGATTCTATCCCTCATCTTTTCCACACTCTGAGCCCATTTTCTGATGCCTTCTTCTCCTTTGTACTTTGGAATTATTTGTTGATTATATGTCAATACCTGCCCAAAGTCATCATATATCTCACTGTTTTTCTTTGCATAATTCATTTTAGCTATATAGAGTTAGTGGTATATCATCTCACTGACTTGACAACGCTGGTAAATATTGGGGAGGGGGGAATGAACTTTTTTCCCTCATGGGAAATTTTATGGTCACTAAAAGAATTTGCATTTCCTGGAAGCAATTAATCCTATTCCACTCCTATAGAAATCTATCTTTAATTCAATGTTCATATCTATTGACTGTTCCAGATATAGTTGTTGGACAAGTTCTATAAGGTAAATATAAATATATATACACACCTATTGAAATTTGGATAACAAATATTCTTTAATGACTTGCTGTTTCCTATAGATGTATAGATAGTATAGAGCCAAATATTAAAGTTCAATTTTCTTCCAAGAGCCTCTGAAATGTCATGGGATTTGATATCAGCAGCAAAATGTTGTCCACATGCAAGATCATTCTGAAGGATCTTCTCATAAACAGAGAATTTCCCTTTGCTCTGAGCTCTCTGCTCAATCTCTTCATCATAGTGACAAATACTTTTGGCAAACATATACCTCTCTGCCCTATGCCTTGCATCATGTTTATTATCCAGGGGTTTTGAGTAGGGTTATATGTGCTGTTATATCTTCAAAGGAATTTTAAACTGTTTTGATACATAAATAGGAGAAAACTTAGCAAAAGAACCAATAAAATGGTGTCTTATTTTACTGATTCACTTTTTTAAAAAATCATTTGATAAGCACAAGGAGATATTATTTTTCTACTTAATTAGAGGGACTAGGGGTATCAAAAGGTAACCAAATATAGGGAGGATGAGTTGACTGGACTAAGGATTTGAAGAAAATATACAAGGACAATTTTGGCTCCTTAGCTGCCTGAGAAGGATGTAAACTTTCTTCTAGTCCAACCCCCACATTTTACAGATGAAAAAAACTGAAATCGAACATGATTAAGTAACTTGCCAAAGGTCATAGAAATAATATCTGAGGCAATTTTTTCAATTAAAACCCCTTATTCCAGAACTAGTACTCTTTCTTCATTTGGAGAATGGAAATAAAGGGCTGAGAATTATGAAAATTATCTTGCAATGAGGGCAAACAGAACTATTTGTGGGTTGAACAATCCCTAGGTCAATAAAATGGCATCCAACCATGCAATTCAATTTATAAAAATGAGAACCAGTGTGCAGAGATGGGATTCTGAGGTCTTATTCTCCCTTATGTAAGCCTCTGTTTAACATGGTCCTACCCTCCTTTCTTTTCACTACAGGCTCTAGAAGTCTTCAAGCAAAGCCTGGCTCATTGATTTCTGGACACCTTGGGGAGAAAATTCTAATGTAGGGACTAAATGAATTGCACTAGATTGTCTCTGATTTTAGCTTCTATGATTCTATAACTGTGCATTTTATTTGAGAATGGTAAACTAAATCAGATTGATATTTTCTTCCAGAATCACATTTATAAATGTGTGTATATATGTGTATATATATATATATATATATTTATGTATACACATACATATTTGTTCCTTTCATTATGTTTAGGCTGCTTTTAGCAATACCATTCCTCCATTTCAGGACAAGAGAGTCCTTATTAGGAGTATCTGCTTGTGATTATTTTCCTCCTGATACATTAACATGCATTCCTCACTTGAAAATTGTGTGCTTACATTCTGACCTCTTTGGGCCCATTTGTATTATTTGTAGCCCTGTTTAATGTTAACAATAGCTCCCAATATACAAGTTACACTAATATTGTTTCCTTCTTCTTTCATATCATTAATAACAATGATAAAGAGACTGAATCAAACAGAAGACCAGCCTGCACAAATAGCTAAGGCAATTCAGATAACTAACTGCCTAAGATACTTCACTCTAGTCAAGAGGTTGTCTATAAAAAGTATTCAATAAATGTTGGATCTAACTGAATTAAATATTTGAAAATAAAATATGTAATACCTGAAGATCTAGAAGCTGTAACATAAGGTAAGGTCCATTAATAAAGTTGGATTTGAACACTATATGTCTATATGATTTCACCCACTTTGCTCCAGGTATACTCACAAGGTGTCAGAGATCTCATAGGGGAGCTCTTGTTTATAAAAATCTTGTGCTTACTATTCAAATTTTCTTCTTTGAAGCAGAAACATCAATGAAAAATACTGATTATATAGTTGCCTAAGTTAAGGATGAATTGCAATACTGAAGTCACAAGGGGGTTTTTATCTTTACAAATCTTTTAGTAAAAATTTACCCAAATACTTCATCATGAATGAGGAAAGGACTTTAGTTCTAAAAAACACCTTACTGAAGGAACACGGACTCTCTAGCACAAAGTGTCAAGTTATAAAGATATGAAATATAGGTTTGGCAATGATCTGGGTTTGTTGTGATGTAGTTTGGGGGAGAGAGGTCAGAAATGATGAAATCACTGTCACTTGAAGCAACAAGGAAGGATAGATGAATAGCAGCATGGGGCAGTGACTATAGTACAAGTTAGAAAGTCCCAGGTTAATTAAAGTCCTCTTGTCTCAGTGTTTTCCCACAGGGAAGAGTTTTCACATGAAGAAGTTGTGTTCTCCCAGAGGCTATAAAGGGGCCCTGAAGGTCTGGTCTTAATTAGATCAAGAGGAGGAAAGGTATTAAGAAGTTTAAGCTGTGATTTTAATTGTCTCTTGCTGCTGGGTGACAATAGACACTGGACAGCTCAGTACTGTAAGAAGCTCTCTAAGACATTAAGTGAGTGGAAAAATAGGGGCTGGTTTTTAACTGGTGGAAGGCATTTCTTTTCTAGGTAGCCCCCATGCCTGTGAATTCCTATCCATGCACAAACCCATGAATACACATTGGAAACGGCAATTTCAAAAACGTTATCTTTAGATTTGTCATTAATTGTAATGTTCTTATTTGTTCTTGGTGATTTTCTGTAGGTCTCTGGGGCAGCCTTCTTTTCAGCAAAGTAATCACCAGGAGAATAGCCAAGTGTTAAAGTCCAAAAGTCTTTATTGTCTTCCTCGCCTGGTACTCAGTTAGCTTTCTTGTGGCCTTCAGAGGGGACTTGGTTTCAGCAGAGAAAGTATAGGACAGGACAGCCCCTACAAGGCTGATGAAGATGGAAATGAATCTCTCTCCTTGGATCTGAGAGCTCAAGCTCCCACCTCCAGTCTGCTTGTCTTCTCTGGTTCTGTCCCCCAGGAGAGTCACCAAGAGCCTGACCAAAGATGGAATGAATCTCATCCAGTCCTTGCTGGCTGTTACATACTCAATTATCACAAGTGTGAATCTTGTGGAACTATATTAAGTACTAAGTACATGTACTGAACCAGAGAACTATTAAGCACCATGCTAAATTAGATAACCATTGTCTTTATCAATTATACTGACTTAACACCTTGTAAGAATCCTGGTTTCAATTTCAGAGTTCTGGCCCATAACAATTAATGTTCTATGTATTCACCACCATCTTGAGATTTTTCTGATTATATCCTGTTTAATGATTTTTATAATTATAATTATCATTATAATTTTATAGCAAATTATATTTTGGTAAATCCTCTAATATCCAAGGCTGCATCTGACCAAGTACTTCAGATTATTAGTTATTCAAATGTCTAAACTTTATCTTCTCACTCAGATTTAATAAAGGGATAGTTCCAAAAGTTCCCAGTGCTTATGAGGGCTCTACTTCATTTCCTAGGTGTTGTATTAGTAAAGGGCTTCTGTATTGTGATCACAGACAAGCAGCTTCAGTTTACCCTCCTCAGTATAATCCTATCCTCTCTCCCTGTCTGACTGAGGCCAGTCTGCTATCTCTTCTGTCAACAAACTCCATGATAAAACTATACCCTCTGGAAAAACTTTTAGATAAAACTTGGTCTGATAATCAAATCAGGAGGATAGCAAGGAGGAAATGGGACCTTGTCTCTCAATGTTAAGGGCGTAGAACCTTCTGTGTTGTCAGATCTCCTCCAGCAGAATGGATGAATGAGAACACTTTTTGTTTTCAATAACCATGAAGTCATCTGAAGCAGGAGCTATGTAGTTCTTAAAGGCTGGTCGGGCTTCAGACACCAAGGTCATCTATTACATCCCCAGGCTATCAACCAGTCTTATTGATTTTCTCTTTGGCACTGAATTTTGATGACTCAGGAAGAGGGAATTAGGCTGATGACTTTGTGCAATTCTGCCTCACTTAAATACAATTCACCTGCAATTCAAGACATCATCCACGATGTCATTGGTCCTCTTCAAAACTGAAGAACTAAATACAACAAAGCACAAATTCTTCTGTGGAGGAGCCCATAGATATCTCAATAAAGACTTGATCCTGGAACACAGATTCTTAAACTTTTTTGTATCATAGACTCTTTGGCAGTCCAGGAAGCCTATCTATTTCCATCTTATAATAATAATTTTAAATACATAAAATAAATAGGAATCCAAAGCAACCTAATAGTTATTTATTCTATATCTATCTATTTCTCTGTGTGTTTTTATGTATATGCATATTTATATATATATATACATACATTTATGTGTGCATATATCTATGCATGTGTATATATAAGCATATATATAGACAGACATCTACGTATATACATAGATCTACATATATAAACATATACAAATATATACAGAGTGTGTGTATGCATGTGTCTTTATCTGTATTTATACATAAACACTTGCATGTGTAAATGTATATAAATACACAGACATGCATATACATGTGTATATACATTTGTTTTTGTGTGTTTATGTATGTGTATATATATATATATATATATATGTATATACACATGACACAAACACACATATATAGTTGATGGACCCCAGGTTAAGAACCCCTTTCCTCTAGGATAGCATTAAGGCCAGATAAAATTATGACAATGAACCATAGCCCTAATTCCTTTTTCATCAGACATTGGCACCCTCTTTCCCTATTAAAAGAACTGGAGGAAGGAAAAAGATGGAGGAGGGAACAAGCATTTATTAAGTATCTACTATGTGCTAGGCACCTTGTGAAAAGCTTTACAAATATTATCTCATTTGATCCTTACAATAATCCTGTGAAACATATGTCATCATTATTCAAACAAGTATTTTGTTTGTAGGGAACACTTTCCCATCACAGTGAGACTACAGGAGAATCCTAACATTTTAGATCCTTTTGGGATAATCACTGAGGGAGCTTAATACAGGTTCAATAAGTCAAGACTAATAGATTTTCTTCTTACCTCTTTTTCCTATTGTCTGCTTTTATAACAGTCTTTCAGATTGCAACAACAAAAACTCAATTTGTTTTTATTTGAAGACCAAATTGACAGAAAGTAAATATGCATTTTGTAAAAGTACTATCGGTAGCAGGTAGGTTGTACAGAGAATGGGTGCCAGACCAAATGTTAAGAAGTCTCATTTCAAATCTAGTTTCAGACACTTATATCAGCTATGTAATCTTAAGCACATTATTTAACCCTGCTTGCCTCAGCTTCCTCATCCACAAAATGAATTGGAGAAGGAAATGTTAAAAAGAAAGAAAAATCTCTGGTATCTTTGCCAAAGCAATCCCAAATGGGGTCATGAAAAACCAGAATTTAATAGCTGACTTAAGCTGATGAGATAAATTCATGAAGTAGCTACTACATGCTCTCAAGGTTCTAGGGGGTAACCAAAAGGAGTTAAGGATTGCTGCTGTTACTGTTGTTTTTCTAATGTTACAGCGCACAAACCTCCACTAGTTTGTTTTCTTCTACGAAAATCATTGTTTATCTTTCAGTCAAATTTAATTTCTAGAAATTAGTATTTACTAAGATGGCAAAATAAGAACACTTGAGGAAAAAAATTTCTCCCGAACATCCATTACACATTGTCCCCCAAGTACATGAAATCTAGGAAAATTTATCCATCTAACATTTCCTGAACTGTGTGGTTTCAACTCCAAGGAGCTTAGATCTCAAGATCATCACTTCTATATCACCTCCAGGCTATAAAAAACTTGATTTTAAAATAACTTGATTAACACTCTTGGTCTTTTCTCTCCTCTGATTGACTGGTTGGAGGATAGAGTAGCAAAGTTTTTTCTGTGACTAACTTTATAGGGAGTAGGTACAAGATTTTCAAAGTACTCCACTTTGCATCTGCTGCTTATCTAGTTTCAACTCCACAGAATAATACCAATGCCCCTAGAAACCCATGACCTATCTCCACAAATATTTTCTTGACTTCTTTTGTGTATTGTCTTCCCATTTATATTAAAAGTTCATTTAAGGCAGGGTCTTTATTTTTATTAATTGTATTTAAAGCACTTAACATAGTATATATGGCACATTGTAGGAGTTTACTATGGTCTTTTCCATTATCTATTGGCTTCAGAAGTAGGAGATAAGGAAAAAGTTGGGAATTACTATGCTGGAGATAAAGTTTGGGGAATTTCAAGTCATATTTCAAGGAACTGAGAGATTCAAAATTATACATTACCAGTGAGCTCAATGCTATTTCATCAAAAATTTGGATTCTCAGGCTACTACAATGTCAAAATGGAACTGGAGTTTTGAAATGATAGTAAGCTAAAACTTTTCTCCTTTGAATTTATTTTCCCAAATTAAAGTCTATGCTTATAGAAGTTATGGGTCATCAATCTGAAATGCAATGATATTGGTATATTCTGGTTAATGTGAACTTTCAAAAAGAGACCTGGAGGAAGTAAAATACTTCTTCCAAAATCCAAACTAAAAGCTCCCTGCACTTTGTCATACTCTCTTAGCTCTTTAGTGTGAGCTGGAAAACAATGCTTAAGTCAACACAATTTAGGCACAAATCTGGCAAATATAGCATATGCATGTTTTTCTAATATAAGTATTTTAGTCTCAGTCCTAAAATATAGTATTTTTTCTAAGTTCTCCATCAAATACCATCCAGTTTTTAATTAAAAGCACTGCCTATGACATAATTTATTTGGTGTATATATGTGTATGTGCAGGTATGTCTATGCATGCTGTAAAGTATTTGCCTTACATTAAATATAAATTGAACTTTGGCTAAATCTTCAGTCTTTAGTTAGGATTCTTTTTTATAAACTCTTTTCTCTTCTAAAAGATACAATCTTATGCAAAAAATAAAGTGATAATAAATCTGGCTTAATTTAATCATCACATCAATAGTGTTTAGACTGAGCAAAATCAATATATTGTTTGGGATAAACTTGTATTCTTAGATCTATTAAGTAATGTTAGTCAACTGTGATGTGTTAGGAGAGACAGACAGAGATAAGAGAGAGGAAAATAAAAAGAAATTGAGATAAAATAAGGAAAGAAGGAAGGAAGGGAGGAAAGGAGGGAGGGAGGAAGGAAAGGAAGGAAGGAAGGGAGGAAAGAAGGAAGGAGAGAGAGAGAGGGAGGGAGGGAGGAAGGAAGAGAGAGAGAGAGGGAGGAAGGAAGGAAAGTAGGAAGGAAGGGTGGGAAGGAGGGAAGGAGGGAGGAAGGAAGGAGGGAGTGAGGGAAGGGAGGAAAGGCAGGAGGGAGAAAGGGAGGGAGGGAGGAAGGAAAGGAAGGAAGAGAGGGAGGGAGGAAAGAAGGAAGGAAGGAAAGGAAGGAAGAGAGAGAGGGAAGGAAAGAAGGGAGGAAGGAAAGGAAGGAAAGAAGGAAGGAAGGAAGGAAAGAAGGAAGGGAGGGAGGAAGAAAGGAAGAAAGGAAGAAAGAAAGAAAGAAAGAAAGAAAGAAAGAAAGAAAGAAAGAAAGAAAGAAAGAAAGAAAAGAAAGAAAAGAAAAGAAAAGAAAAGAAAAGCTGCTAGAAACTGCAGAAGTTGCATTATCTGTGTATATTGTGGATATAATACTACATTGGTCAGCAACTATAATGTAAAAGGTAATGTGTAAGAGTTTTTATATGCTTCTCAGAACTATAAAGGAAGTGTGAGTGGATTTTAAACATTTTGATTAGCACCACAAAGATTTTAATGCTTTATTTAAACAGTTTGCTATAGGGCAAACACATTTGGTAGACAAGTAAAATGAAAACATGGGCATCAGTTTCTCTGTTTTCTATTAAGTAATGTTGCGAAGTAAGCAGAAGTTAGATTCAGATATCAGATAATTATCTCCACACTGTGTGTCACAGTAAATAATTTTAATTGGTTTAACTTCAGGGACCATTACTGGCCTAATTAGAAACATGAAAAGGCTACAAGTATTAGGAAATATCCTGAAGGAATGAGAACATTAGCAATTCTGTCGAGCCATTTTTAAAATAAGTACACAGTAGCAGTCCCACGTTTCAGTACAAGGCAGAGGACTTGAAAGGTGTTTTCAGGAAATGGTTACTTGTGAGCTTGTCATAACTGAACTGTCATCATGAGCTGGTATAATAGGATGGCTTGTGTGTGATGGCTATCTCAAAAACAGATAAATCTGTTCTTATTGCTGTTTTTCAAAGACATGGTTTAACTTTTTTTTAAAGTAAACTGAAAGTTGCTAAAACTACTAAACGAGCAAGTAATATAAAAGGGAAAGGTCTTTTGTCTGGGGTGATATTATCAAATATGTTTTCTCCTTTTGCCTCATTTTCCCAACTGTGCAACTCTGGTTTATGTGAAAAATTAATAGTTATATAATATGCATGGAGTATTTGCATTAAAACTGATTAAACTGCAGTTCACTGCTTCCAGTCAAGCAAATGCAACTTAAGATTTTTTTGGGGAAAAAAAAAGGGAATAAGAATTGATATAGCACCTATCATGTGCTAAGCATTGTGCTAAACACTTTTTGCAAATATTAAGCTTATATGTTATGTGTGTGTGTGTGTGTGTGTGTGCTATATTATAAATATTTTAGCTTATATGTGAACACCAGATAAAAACATTGGGAAAGTCATGTGGAGTTCACAATCTCAGAGATTTTTATTCTGAGATCAGGTCCTTCCATATACCTTGGGATTAATTCAAACAATAAACCTTTTCTAGTGTTTATATTGTTCAGATTATTTAGAACATAAGAAATTTAAAATATACTATTGATCAACTGGAATTTATTAAGTATGCACATGTGCTAAGTTTTGTGATAGAAGTGGGGATATGATGACAAATAAAGAATAATTTGAGAACAGTTGTAGTTATGGGACATAAGAATAGGGACTGGCCCTTTGACTTAATTGATAACAAGAATATATGAATAAGGAAACTCCTGTTGCTAAGGACCGTCAACACTTTTTTTTTTTTTTTTAAATTCATTATTTTAGAGAGTGGCTTTGAGCATTGAAAACTCAAATAACTTATTTGCTAAAGGTCATAGAGCCAAGCTGTCTAAAAAGCAGGTCTTGAAAGCCTGATTTTCTGGCTTTTAGGTCAACTTACCAGCCATCCCAGCTTCCTCTCAGGTTGATTTTTTTTTAAAGGTAAATACTTGCATATATAAATATATGCAAAATAAATAGATGGTAATTCAGAAGTTAGGGAGTCACTAGCAGCTGAAGGGATATACCTACTAAACTTTTGCTCTTTGCAAATACACACCGACACTCATTCTATACCGTGTTTCCCCGATAATAAGACACTGTCATTACTTTTTTGGACAGAAAAACACCAGAAGGCTTATTTTCAGGGGAGGCCTTATTTTAATGAACATTGACAGCAATTTTAATAAACAGGTAAATGTGAACAAAAAAAAGTACCTTTATTCAATAATGATCATGTCATCTTCTTCAACAACATTGTCATAAGTGTCCATACCCTGAATTCCATCCTGGATGTCTTGCGCCTCTATTTCCTTCAGAAGTGGACCCAATCTGTCATGTCCAGCAATATAGCTCTCTTTAAATGAACATGTCTTGTCCAGGTAACCTGCTCATAGTGCCTTGGTGACACAGCTGTCAGTAATTTTATCCCATGATTTCTTCACCCAAGTCACGACTTCTTGCAGACAGGGCTTTAGTTTCCACACTGATTTCTTTCCATTCTATTTTCAATGTAGTCATTGACTTCCATGCGCAAATGGTCCTTGAATGGCTTGTTTATTGCAATATCAAGGGTCTGGAGATAGGCAGTCATTCCTGCAGGAATCATTACTTGATCTATTCTTCTCTCTGCAAGGAAGTTCTTCATTTCTTTAGCGTGGTGAGTGCTGGCTGAGTTCTTCTTCTATCCTCCATGATGCCCCCTGAGTTCTTCTTTTATCCTTCATCATGCCCCCTGAGTTCTTCTTTTATCCTCCATCATGCCCCCTCACTCCCACTTACATACTGGGTTTTTATGTTGTCCTACCTTAGCTCTCCTCCGCGGCACTGCTCTCAATAGCGCCAGCAAGCAAATCACTGGGGAAGAACAGGATGATGCACTCACTGCTGCAGCTCTGATTGGATGCAGCTCGGAGTGCGGTGTGCATTTCACCCGGGGGGGGGAGGGGGAAGGGAAGGGGGAACGGTGCATACAGAGAGTACCGTAATGTATTGTGTAGCGCAGGGGATCACCTTCACTACAGTAGCAATCTCAATAGGGCTTATTTTCGGGGGAGGGCTTATTTTAGAGGAATCTTACACAGTAAGGAGAGGGCTTATTTTCAAGATAGGTCTTATTATCGGGGAAACACGATATATACTTCTATTTATTTGTTCTTTCTATGGATACAAATGACCTATAAAGGTAGAAAAGAGCACATAGGTGTAAGGTATAGAGAAACTAATATTAGTCAATTTTAAAGAACATTAAATATACTAGATTACCTTTACAATTCAATTGTAATAGTGATATATAATTGATACATTAAAATTTACATGTAGGTAGATCATTAAAAACCAACTCTACCCATGAATACATCCAGGTAGAGAGTATATTTTTATATACTTTCGTTAAAATGGTATCAATAAAAAAATAATTATAACAATTTTATTTTTGATTCATGTCTTAGATTTTGATTCATTTTAATCTTTTTTAAAATTAGTTTTAGATGCTGATAGACTTAGATTTAAATTTTCATAGTAGAATTCTAATATGTCACTATCTCTTTGAACATATGAAGAAATTTTACACGCTTATTTATATGTGTGTATGTGTGCATGTGTGTGTGTGTGCGCGCTCACATGATAACAACACTGGGCACCTAGACAATACAGTAAATAGAATGTCAGACCTGGAGTCAGAAAGAGCTGAATTTAAATCTTGCCTCAGATTATTAATGGCTATTTGACTCTGAGAAAATCACTTAATCCTAATTGTCTCAGTTTCCTCATTTGTACAATAATTTGGAGAAAGAAATGGCAAAAATCCATTCCACTATCCATGCCAAGAAAATCCCAAATGAGCTCACAGAGTCAGGCTGACTAAAATGACAAGAAATTTATTTCCTTCACACAATACTTTAACTAAATTTGAATGACAATAATTATAATTCTGACACATACTGATTCTGACTATAGAACTCGAGGTATGTAAGTAATTTAACCTCTTAGTGTTCTTAGACAACATTCTATCAGACTGTATCAACTAAATGTAGGTGCTGATCTTAATTAGTTCAAGGTACTTTCATAGTGGAAATTCCCTACACTAGGGTAGTCACATGAACCAAAACAAATAACTCACATTTTATTGTACTTTAGGGCTACAGCTGTGTATGTTTTGTTTTGTATACATTTATGTGTGTGTGTGTGTGTGTGTGTGTATTTATATACATATACATATATATATGCATATCCATACAATCAAATTATTATTCATTATGAAACAATATTTATTGATCATCTACCAAGTATATGCTTCTATATTTTAAAAACCATTTCTAAATGCAGAAGAGGAAGAGAGGAAAGATGAGGGGGAGAATAAAAATGTGGTTGCTTATACAAATACACATACACATATACGTACACAAACATACATACATATGTTCATATATTTCAGTTTTGCCCATATGTTCCCAAAATAGCAGCCTGGAAAATTTTCACCCACGCCTCCCACAGTTCTAGTGATGATACACATGAAGCCAGATTCTCCTAGTGTCTGAGCTGCTCCAATACAGAAAGTTAAACACTTAGAAGACCCATTAATTTTTTTTTTCACATCACAAGAAATAGGCTGAAAAAATTACTATAGCAGTAAAACATATTTTATAACAGTCTCATCATTCAATTGTAGTGAATTTACTTTCAAGAAATAATTTAAGCAGTGGAGAAGCTAGTTGCTGATGGTTTGACCTCTACAAAGGTATAGAGAATCTCTTTCTCTCTCTCTCTCTCTCTCTCTCTCTCTCTCTCTCTCTCTCTCTCTCTTTCTCTCTCTCTCTCTCTCCCCTCATTTCCAATACTTGATTCTTTTAATACATTAGGAATAAGGATTTGGCGATATTTACATCATGGTGACATTGTGGATGTTGGCTTATCCTCAAGATTTTCAAGATAAAGGAGTGTTACATTTTATTTTTCAATAAATTTTCTGATTTTTTTCCTCTCTAATTCAGGGGCTGACACTTGTCATCAATAAAATTGTGAAAAAGACACCGCATTTATAGATAAAGAACTTAGTCTCAATTTTTAATCCTCTTCCTTGATTTCTGTTTAACATAGGACTACTTACTTCATTTTTCCTTATTTGTATAGGAAGACTTTGAACTAGATTATTTTTAATGTCCCTTCTAGTCCTAAATCCTAAAATCCTATGAAAATGAAATTGAAATGGTTCAGCATACCATTTTGAACTAAATGTCTCTTTAAAGACTTGTGCTGTCAATTTAGGTAGCTGATACCATCTGGGATGGAACATAGATCAAATGACTTTTATGTATTTTTAGTTATATATAATTACAGAGTAAAAAATTAGTCTTCTAAGGAAAAAAAAGGTTTAAACATCAATATGAATATTAATAGAACAAGATTGTGTGAGAAAGGATTTAAGAAATGACCTATAAATTAAGATTAAAATTAGAGCAATATAATTTTTTAGCTGTATCCCATGTTTTACCTATTTCCACTTATAAAAGTTATTAGTATAAGCTGACCAAGCAATTCTTATATTTCCCAAAAGATTTTATATCTTTGAATCTTGGATTCAGATCCCATTACTTACCTGTCCACATGTTTTTTCTTGTCAATTTGAGTCTTGGAGTATTAAAGTTCATTGTGGTATGTACCACACACCACAGAATTGAAGCATTTCAATTTGCATATTCAGTTCATCTGTAGCATGACTCCATAGCTGCATACCTTTGTAGAAAAAAAGTCCCATATCATTCTCTTGAGCTTCTGCTATATGTGTGACCTTGGACACTATTAGCTCTGGAGCAATATTCAGTTCCTGTTAGTTCTTGACCTTGTTTGTCAATAGACTACTAAATTCAGCTATCTCTAGGACTAGTATAGATTCTCCTCTGAGCCTGTCCCAGTACCTGGTTTCAAATGTAATTTGTAAGGCAAGATGAAGGTAATACAGAAACCTAATTGATGTCCTGTGACATTTTCATCTTACCTGGAATTTCTATCACAGATCTGTCTTATTTTGCTTCATTGTTGCCACAAGAGAATCAGCTTTTAGCATTGTTTTGGTTCATTGCTCTTCTCTAAGTTTTTCAGTTTTGCCAGGCTTTAGATTCCCCTAAGTGGAATTGCTACTAAAATTTCTTCATAAAGGGATAAAGCTTTTTCATTTTCTTTTGAGCAGTTTTAAATGTGCTTAAATATACAGAACTTTAAAATAATTAAATAATTCAAAATAGTTCTTGAACAAGAGAAAATGGAAAGGCTATGCTCCTATAATGTTTTGTACATGCCTCTAGTCATTGGCAATCACTACACTAGAAAAGCTTAATTCTAAAGCTTTTGGAGTTATTTCAATTTGTTTATTAAAATTCCTTTGTGTTTGTAGCTATATTTATTTTTTTTTCCCTAGGCTTTGCCTTTCTATGCTATTTTCACACTGAGGAAAATTTTAAGGGGAAAAATGAAGAGCGCCCTCTTTAAGACTACAATTTCACAAACTTGGGCTTCATCTTGAGAATAAACTCAAAAAATGTCAGAAGTTGCTTCAACCACCTGTGGATTAAATAAGAACAATGCTAAACCCATAGAAATATGTGCTCTTTTACATTGCTATACTTTGGAGTAGTTTGATGTAGTGAAAAAAACTGTATTTTAAGGCAGACTATTTAATTATGAAACTCACTTCTGACATAGACAACTTGTGTGACCTTGGAGAAATGACTTAAAATCATTGTAGCATACCTTCAAGCTGGAAAGGCATCTTACCATCCATCTTGTCCAAATCACTAATTTTATGGATATGGGAACTGAGGCTCAAAAAGATTAAGTGGCTTGCCTGAAATCATAGAAGTCACATATCTTTAAAATTAAATTAAATTAATCAATTGTGCAAACTCAAATATAAATGAGAATCACAAACTTGTGCATAAGAATTCTTGAAGGCCACATATTGATTTAGAAAACTACTTGTTGATGCTACTTTTAAAGAACATTCCCCAACTGCCTTTTTATCTGGTTTGGCTATACTCACTAATGTCTGAGGTCAGATTTGAACTCAGGTATAATTTATATTCTTATAATAACTTAAAGGCAATTTTATTTGAATGTTGCTAAATACCATCATCATCAACATCATCATCATCATCACCACCACCACAACTACCGCCACCATCATCATCATTATCACCAACATCATCATTATCATCATTATTATTATCACCATCATTCTTACCATGCCATCCTATCAGAACAGAATTTCAATCAAAACTATGTGCCCACATGTACCAACAGTTCTTATCAAGAAATTATTTTATAATTCTGAGTAGAAGTGACATTTTGATCAAAGCTAGTGACCCCCATGAAAGAATTTAATTAGGGACTTTCCAATATTCATCAATATCCTGTAGTTAAAATAGAACTTCATACACAATTATAAGTGATTATCTTAAATGTCAAAAGCGGTCTTTAATATGTAAGCAAGAAATCGAAGTCAAGAGAAAAGTTTAATTAGGTTTAATATTTCATTTTTTCTAAACTGTTTTCAACAGTACTATTCTGAAACATCAAATGATTAAAATTGTCTTTTCTTCCCTTCAGCATGGTCAATGGTATTGATTGTAATTATTCTATATTATGTTGAAAAAATGCAGGCTGTTAAACTTATTCGTACTGTCATCTGCCTGTATACAGTTAACTTGGATTCATCCACAACGTTTGAGTTATGAAATATTTGGTTTATTGAATTAAAGTTAAATGAGATTTGCCATACATAGATTTCCAATTTTCAGAGAATTGGAATATAACAAAATAGACAATACCATAATTGTACTAACTCTAATTTCATATTTAGTTTAAATTCAGAAGATATTTCAATATCTTCTAGTATTTGAGGATCATAGTTATTATTATTATAGCTATTGTTATGAATTCTAGTTATTAAATTAACTTGCCCAATAAATATTTAAACAACTATTCTGTATATAGCAAAATGCTACTTTTTATTGGAATGATGTCTATAGCACCTTACTCTCCCCAGAATTATCCCATGTAGCCTATGTTGGCTGTGATTTTTAATAATACTTGATTATTTGGGACACTAACATCAATTGGGTCTCTAACATCAATCCATCATGTATACATTAAGCATCCACCATATGTAAATGAGACCCTATCTTAAAACTTTGAGTGATGCTTTCTACTATCACACAGAAGAAAACATACAACATTCATTTGAAGGAACAAAAAACCCTATAATCTCTAGGACTTTCAAGGGAAAAAAAGTATAAATGAAGGAACATGATATCATCAGCACACAAACTATTGTAAAGAGGGAATCAATGAGATGGCTTGATACTGGTTTTTTATTGTTATTGCTGTTGCTGCTGAGTCATTTTTCAGTTGTGTCCCACTTCTTGTGACCCATTTTGGCTTTTCTTAGTAAAAATACTGGGGAAGTTTGCCATTTTCTTTTCCAATTCATGTTACAGATGAGGAAACTGAGACAATAGGATTAAGTGACTTGTCCAGGATCACACAGCTATTAAGTGTCTGAGGCTAGATTTGAACTCAAAAACATGAGTCTTCCTTCCTCCAGACTCTCTCCAGTTTGCTATGTAGATACTCTGCCTGATATTAATAATAAAACCACAAAGAAGATCAAAGAGGAAGTTGTACATCAAGAAAAAAAAAAACACACAGGCAATCAAAAACATTAACCCACTGCATGAATAACACAAGAATAAAAATTACTTGAGGAAGGGTTCCCTTTTTAAGAAGAAATGCTGAGAAAACTGGGAAGAAATTTGGCAGAAATTAGATTTAGAGCAAGCATATACCATATGCCACAATAAGTTCCAAATGGAAATGTGACCTAAATATAAAATGTCACCTCCCCAAAATGAACATGAAGCATGCAGGATAACTTTTGAAGCTATTGCTAATGGAAGAATTCTTAATGAAATGGAGAGTTTGTGATATTTGTATATGGCATAGCCTTAGGTAGGGTTCCCCTCTCCCCAAATGATATATGTTTGTGTGGGGGTGCATTTAAGATCAAATGAGCCAGTTATCTATATCAGTTGAACAAGATCAAGTGCTTATATTGATCATGTTAGATATTGAACTTTGTGAGAACAAGAATGGGGCAGTTAGATGGTGCGATAGATGGAGAGCTAAGGTTAAAATCAGGAAGATGGAGTTCAAATCAGACATTTACTAACTGTGTGACCCTGGGCAAGACACTTAACCCTGCTTGTCTCAGTTTGTCACTAAAATGAGCTGGAAGAGGAAATGGCAAGCCATTCCAGTATCTTTGAAGAGTTGGACAAAATAAAATGATTGATCAAAAACAATGGCAAAAAATCTATTATGCTTTTTCTTTTGTATCTCCAAAGATTAGCTCAGTGCCTAGCATACAGCAAGCACTTAATAAATATTTACTAACTCTGACAAAGTTAAAAGTAAAAGAAGAAAAAAGAAAAGAAAAAGAAAAGAATTCATTAGACAGCTAAGTGGCAAAATGGAAACAAAAGAAAAGAAAAGGATTCATAGACAGCTAAGTGGCAAAATGGAAACAATGCCAGGTCTGGAGAGTGGAAGACCTAAATTTAAATCCAGTCTCAGATACTTAATAGCTAAGTGATTCTGAGCAAATTATTGAATCTCCATTCCCCTTAGTTTCTTCATCTGTAAAGTGGGGATAATAACACTTTCCTCCCAGGGGTGTTGTGAGAATAAAATGAGCTAATATTTATAAAGTGTCTGGCACAGAGTAGATGTCATATAAATATTAATTATTATCATTACACAGGGGAGAGGACTGTGACCAAGTTCTTTGAATGAGTTCTAAGATAGTTCTCTAGACAGAATTCTCTAAGATAGAGCTGATGTTCTGGAACAGTGTAATAAGCCATTAGGTTTACAATCCAAGGTAGGGTAGTATAATGAAATGTTTGAATCTTAATTCTCTTTCTTAACCAATTATATGATCTGGGACTGGACATATGATTTCATTGACATAGATTAGGAAATTCCTGGATAAGGAAACTCCCTCTACCAAGACAGTCACTTCTTCTATGCAATCTTTAAATTTAGAAAAGCTGACTAAAGCAGTGATGCTATGTAACTTTTTTAGAGTCATTCACCAACATATATTTCAGAGGTAGACTTGAATCCCTGTCTAACTGACTTTAGCACTCTACAATACATCAAGGGTAGCTAGGTGGCACAATATATGGAGCATTGGGTCTGGAATCAGGAAGACAAATTTTTCTGAGTTCAAATGCAATCTCAGACACTTGTTAGCCATATGACACTAAATCCTGTTTGCCTCTATGTAATATATATATATATATATAGCCTCTATGTAAAAAATTCAAAGGCTCTCAGCTTAAAATATTTGGGATAATGTTAAGCCCTGAAGTCACCTAATGCTGATTAGGGGTTCTAGTTGTCCCAACTATCTATATCACAAGGAAAAGAGAAAGATCACTATAAGCCACCATTTCTCAAACTCATACATGAAGAAAAAAATTCTCTCTTTAAAGTTTGAAATCTTCCTTAATAAAATAAAATAAGAGGAAGTGATGTCTTGAAAGTAATTACTGTATTTTATTATCTACTTCCTTCCATGTTTTTAGTGGGCAAAACAAACATAAATGTAATATTCATTGCTTCATTTGTATCTCTGTTTTGTGCCTCTGAAAAGTGATTCACATTTTTCATGCAAAGCTTTTCCAAATGCTATAGCAGTGTGAATTGGGGTTTATATCTGTGACTATCTCCAAGTTTCTTTATCTGTCCTAGGCAGCAGGTTTCTTATCTGACAGCCTTATAATTATGGAAGAAGCTGCATATTAATGATTCAGTGCTTACATAAACAACTGGCCTTGGAGGAATCTAATGAACCAACTTTACAGGATTTGAGTTTGCCTAATTAAATGTAAATAATGTTAAATGTTGTATATGCCAGGATTTCTGCAGAATCTTATGAATTTTTTTATGTATACAAAACATTATAAATTCAGAGTTTTAACAGTTATCATCTTATCCAGCCATTAAGATGATATGGTTTGACACCATATACACTCTATGAAAATGCTGTACCAGTACACATGTGCAGTGTGTGTGTGTGTGTGTGTGTGTGTGTATGTGTATGTGTGTGTGTGTTTGCAAGGTAGACTTGCAAGGTGGTCTTTCACCTTTCTTTGAAGTTGCTAGCTTACACATTTAATTGTGAGAGTTTCAATCTCAGTTATACTTTTGAAGAAATGACCTCCATGTGGTGTTTGTTTTTCTGTCATCCTTCCATATTATCATGTATAAGCTTGAAATTTATTCTGACTTATGTTTTGCTTTGTTTTACCTCCCTTAAGCTTATGTACCTGATCCTTTCATTTGAATCTTTATTTACTACATGGATAAGCTAAGAGGTATACGCAATGTTACTGAAGTCCAATTTGGATGCCTCATCATGTCTTAACATGATCTTAGTTTCTCTTGTACAATGAAAAGCCAAAGTCTACATAGAGATGTTAGCGAGAAAGCTATGGCAAATCCCAATAGAATGTTCTTGTTCCTGTCTCAGGACCAATTTAGTTAAATTGGGAAAGACTTATTAATAAGAGGTGGACCCCTATAACATTACTTATAATGAACCATAGTTAAAGTACAAAAAAATGTGAAATGCATAGTGGAAAGAATTATTACACAGAAGAAAGCATAGATCTTGAAGAAATTTGGAATAAAGACAATGATGAACTTCACAAATGATAATGGTGGTAGTATATTAGAAGAATTCTTATGGAAACCAGTACATAAAAAATTAAAATAAAATATGTTTCCACATTTTAAAAAAAGTGCCATTGTTCAACTAATTCCATTTTTATCTGGCCTCAATTTTAGATCTGACATATTTTTAATGGTACAGAAAAATCCTAATAAGAGAATCTTTTCCCCTTATTGGGCAATTAATTTAAAGGAAAAGGTGACTTGCCCAAATGACACAGTAAGTAAATAAGGTCAGATTTGAACTGAGGAAAATGAGCCTTTCTGATTTCAAACCCAGCACTATGTTCATTGTGCCACCTAGCTACCCTAAATATCTAAATGTTATATTAAACAAAGTATAGTGAAAAATTCTGTCCTTTTAATATAATTTGTTACTAGTCATTGTTTTTTCACTGTTTTTCTAGTACTAGCAAAGAATTGTTTTTGAATATCTGCAGTTACTTCTCTAGTCCTCTTTCTGACCACATACATAAGAGACATAAACCCTATTGGTGACAAGACATAATGGAGAGAGATCTGTAGTCAAAAACCCTGTACAGATGCTACCTCGGATACTTTCTAGATCTATATGATTCTGGACAAGTCACTTTACCTCTCTGCCTATTACCTCATCTGTAAAATGGAGATAATAATTATAGAACCAATATACCAGGACTGATTTGAGGATTAAGTTAGGCAACATATGTAAATGTTTACAAAGTAATTTATTTTGCAAACCTGAAGGTGTTATTTAAAATTTATCTTCATCATCATTGTCATCATCACTGAATAAGAATCTTGTTTTCCCTCTGTAAACTAATAGTGAATATGATAGTTTCTAATTATCTTAATCAATAATTCTTAACTTAAAGTTTCTTTAAGATTATCTACTTTGATTTGAAAACAAAAGAGCATTTTTTCGAATTAAGAAACATAATCAAAACCTTCTTCACTCTCTATTAATGAATAACATTCCAAAAACAAATTTTTCCTTTCATTGGGTTAGTTTTCAAAACTTGTTTTATCCTGAAAAATTTTGATGTTTCTGTCTCTGTCTCTACATCTTTCTCTTTCTCTTCCAGCTCCATATCTCTCTGTCTTTCTCTGTCTCTGTTTCTGTCTCTGTCTCTGTCTCTCCTTTCTTTGTGTGTTTGTGTGTGTGTGTGTGTGTGTGTGTGTGTGTGTGTACATGCATAGACACAAATATTTCCACTTAAATAATCAAATGGATGTGTTATCTTATCAATAAACATTTTCCTGGGGGCAGCTGGTTGTTGCAGTGGATAGACCATCAACCCCTGAATTTAACTCCTTATCTGTTATATGATACACCCTATTAAACACCATGCACCCCTCTTTTATCCTTAATGATGATCATTAAAAAAAATTCTTCAGAGACTATCCATATCTCATAGTCAGTATTGTTGTGTTTTTTTTTTTTTTTTAAAGATCTTTGTTTATCAACAAACATCGATATCTTTAATGGAGTTTTGCAATTTACCCAAAGCTATTGCTTTTCCTAGTTCTTGGCCCAACATATTGCCTATTCACTGGGGGAACATTTTTACTCTGCAGATTTATTTTTATCTTTCTGTACAGCAAACTTTTTAATCTCTTAGACATATTGTTATTAGTATAAATTTTGTTAAAAAGGTAATCAATAACAAAACAAATATATACATTATGTTTCTCTCTGAGTATAAATCTTGATTTATATTAAGAAAAAAATCCTTTTCTTTTTTGTTTTATTCTTTTTTTTTTTTTTTTTGATTTGGGAACATGCTTTGTAAATACTAAGAAAGGTAGTAGTAACCCACAAGAATTTTGGAAAATCACATCCATTTGTTTAATTATAACAACATGTTCTTAGAAGTGTAGAAGGATCCTAATTTCCATAAAAAATTATCCTGATTCATTTGATGGTTACAGTTAATATTTGACTGTAGGCAGAATATAAAGAAGATGGTCAGCCCCACTTTAGTCAACTAGTTAAATAAAGATTGCATATAATGACAAGTGATAAGCAAGGTTTTAAAATACCTAGGGAATGTTTCTAAATGATGATATCTTTATGACATGAGAATATATCTCTACTCTAGTCAAAAGGGAAGTAATATTATTGGTTCAAGAAACGAATTAGCCTCCCTTTCTAGATTTTAAAATAGCCAAGCTATAAGAAAGTTGAGATTGCTAAGGCTTAAAGCATAGAGTAGCTTTTTTATTTTTAAATAAGACCCCTTCTGAGAAGAAACTAGACTCTCTTCTTTCTTTACTGTTCATGCCATCATCTATCAGTTGACTTAAAATATTCAAATTGTTGAACTACTGACATTAGCAAGCAAGAGCTGCCTATGGAAGAGACCTCCATCAATGGAGGGAAGGATTTCTCTCTCACCTCAACTCCAAATCATCATGTAGCTTTGAACAGGAGACACTTGATTCAGTATGGAGCAGAGGTACTCATTACATATAGAAATGAACACAGAGAAATAAGCACTTAAGGGGGAGGGGAAGAGTACCTTTAAGAAAAGTGACTACTGGTAGTTGAAAGCTGAGCTCTAAAGAGGGACAGACCCTAGGAACCCAACATGAAGTCTAGAAAAAGAGTAGAAACTTAAATGACTTGGAGTACCAAGAATATTACCCCACATTCGTGTTTCATGATCATCATACTTTTAGTTTGAATGTATTCTTCCCAAGGACAATGTAGATTTTGCCTAAGACTTAAAATTATCATTCTTACTATGTCATTTAAGAAAATGCCTTTGCTAAGAATTAAATGAGTCTAATGACTGATTTTTAATGGAAAGTACAATCATGGACGTTCATTAGCTATACTAGCAGAAAGAACTACCTATAGGATTACCTTTAGAATAGGAAAGTATTGTTGTGTTAAGCATCCAAACTGCATGCATGTAACTGTTATTTGAGGAGTAGCACTGAAAGATTGCTAAAATTATTTACAATATTTAAGCTGGAAGAAAAATTCCAAAGCCACCTTTCATTATCATCACTAAACTTGACTTTTTCCCTTATTCAGCATTGTAAATCAATTCAGTTATTTCCAAATACCAAGGGAATTCTCTTCCCAAGAATGCCCTTCATCCCCTTGGTTAAAGAGGATGGAACAATAATTCCTCTTCAGCCTCTTTCAGCACATCTCACTCGGTGGCTCTCAAGCCATGACAGCAATATGATTGTATAAAAACAGCTGATTCAAGAACAAATCCTCTATCAGACACATATCATTTCCTCTCTCATAAATTGTAATCAATACTTTACAAAATGTTATTCAGTTATCACCATTCCTTTTTCCTTCTCATTCTTTTCTCAAAGAAAATATTCATGTTACATATCTATGAAGCTTATATGTAGTCTATGAGTTCTTGGTCTTTCCTTTTACTTACTTGTGGTCTACATTTTCTAATATAGTTGTCACCTTTCTTATCTCTACTTTAACACTGAAGTTGCCATGACTCAAAATTGATAATGAGTTAAATTAGAGAATCTTATTGAGTTCTTAGTAGAATTTCTCTGTCTCATCCATACGAAACAAATATTGAAAGATTTGCCATAATGATTTTAATGATTTTTTTAAAAAAAGACATTATCATGAGCCTTGCAATCTAAGATTATCAAAGCTCTCACATGCCATTCTTTCATTTAATGGCAACTTCATTCCTTCTTCTAGTTTAATTTATAATAATAATTTTAAGATTTATACAAAATTAGCTTCTCTGGATATGAAGTGACTCATTGATTATTGGAAAATGACTCCATGTTCATAGAACCAGCAGTTAAGTTAAAGTTTGTATTAAAAGTGCTATTCTGCAGACACTCTATCCTCTTTTCCTTTACTCTGCCACTATGACTGCACTAACACTGCACCTCCATAAGCTTGATAGTCTACTTCTTTGTTTCATGGGCTGCCATAGATAAAGAAATCAGATCAGCGGGGATCTTTATTTAGATAGGCAGTTTCAGAAAACAAAGTAACTCTGCTGTTTAGACTATTACACAAACACACACACACGTGTGTGTGTGTATCTATAGATTCATACATATATATTTATATACACACATATACATACATGTGCTTGGATATACAAATGTGTGTCTCTGTTTAGACAGTATGTATCAGCGAATACACACATAAGTGTGTGCATATAATATACAAATATACCCTAAAACAATGTTATATTATACATAATATATATACATAATCTAATTACATTATACATAATATGTAATTAGATTAAACAAATATATGTAAATGGTTATAGATATAAATTATATATGTGTGTGCATACATATTTGTATCTGTAAACAAGGTGTCCCAAAAGTCTTAGTAGATATACATATAATATATAAATTATACATATGAATAATATATGCATACATAGAGATATTATAAGACAATGTTAAAATATAATATATAAATACATTATGTTAATTATATATACCATATGGTGGCATATATTCTATTATTGATGTTATATAACTATATTACTAAATTATATATGGTCTATATTTTTCATATTATATATACTTTTATTGAATGATGTTGCATATTATATAAGTAATATGATTATATATTATGTTTTGGATTAAGACATTATATAATTCATATTGCATTTTATTATATTATATTGCACTGCATTGTATTATATCATATATTGTACCACATGCTTTTATATTAAATATATTATATTGTATTAGATAATGTTATATATCATGGATATATTGCATTATCAACATTTTATATGCTATATTTTTATATACTCTTTAATTTATATCTGAACGTATTTTGTGTAGAGGAACTAGGTTGTTCAATAAATAGAGTACAGGGTCTAGAGTCAGGAAAATTTGTGTTTCGTGTATAATTTTGTTTGTCTCAGTTTTCTCATCTGTAAAATGAGCTGGAGAAGGAAATGTCAAACTACTCCAGTATCTCTGACAAGACAACTCCAAAGTAAAGAGCCAGACACAACTGGAAAAAAAAAAAAAAGACGCTGAACAACAAATATATGAAATAATATATTATATATAATATGTATATAGTATGGAACAGTTCTATATTATCTTATTTAACCTAATAACTATATTTTCTTTATATCCATAAGCAGACCAACATCTATATTGGAAAAAAGGAAGAAGAAGAGGAGGAAGGAAGGGATAAAGGGAGATTAGCAAAAAAACAAGAAAGAAAGAAACAGAAAGAGAAGTGCTTGATCAATCTGGACATTGGGAAGATATAATGTACAGTCACAAATACATTTTCACAAATACACTAAGTTAAAAGGAATAGTATGGAGAGAAATGTGTTTTTTTGAAAATTCAACTAACTTGGACAAACTCTTCTTAAATCTTCTTACCTTGGATTTCAATTGATATTGTTCTTATATATTTCATGAATTTAACAAAATTGATTCTGCAATACTATTGGTTTATTTTATTTTATTTTATTTTGCTGAAACAATTGAGGTTAAGTGACTTGCCCAGGGTCACAGATAGGAAGATTTAAGTGTCTGAAGCCAGATTTGAGCTCAGGTTTTCTTGATTTCAGGGCTAGCACTCTATCCACTGTACCATCTAGCTGCCCTAATACTATTGTTTACAAGAGTATTCTATTGAAATACTCAATTGTAAACTCCATAATAGTAGAGATTATGCTTTAGTTTTCTTTTTCTCTACACTTAATGAAGAGCTCTTCACATAGATGGCTTATGATCAATATTTACTGAATTATTTGAAAACACAACAATAGTATGTTGTACTGGATAGAATGTTAAACTTGGAATCAGGAGGGCCTGGGTTACAATCATATCTTTGACATTAATTGGTGACCCTTACAACAACACTTAATTTCTCAGCCTTAGTTTTCCCATTTGTTACATAAAAGTAACATAAGTACCTATCTCAAAGAGTTAATGCAATGAATTTTGCAAATTTTTAAAATGATACAAAAATGTGAATTATTCAGTAAGGTATTTTGTCAACCATACCAAAAATGAAAACTTTTCATTTCAGCTATTTTCCCCCGTTAGTCAATATCCTTAACTACTATATGGGAATATGGGTATGTACTGATGTTATCTCCTCCCATTTCCTTTTATATTTTCATTCAAAAATAGAGGAAAGAGGAAGTGAATTATGCAAGCATCTGGGTCTTGATTCATTGCTCTACTCAGCATCCTTCATTAATATTTGACATTCTTAACATTTATGAAAGAATTTACCCAGAGTTACACAGCAATCATTGATAAAGTTAATTGAAATCTAGTTCTCCTGAGATTTTTCCCTTCCTTCATCAATTTGCCAATGCTTAGAGAAAAAGAGTGCTTTAAATGCAGCTGTATGTGTGTTTATAAGAGACAGAGAAGTTGCAAGTTATTAAAAAGTGGTCTTTACATTAATTTTGTCTACTTTAAACTTTTAACATTAGGTTATGCTTAAAGATTGTTAGTCTAGAGGCAGAAGAAAATGAAAGTTAATGCCAAACAGCTTGCTTTTTGCA
Organism: Antechinus flavipes; assembly: GCF_016432865.1. Lineage (NCBI taxonomy): Eukaryota > Metazoa > Chordata > Mammalia > Dasyuromorphia > Dasyuridae > Antechinus > Antechinus flavipes. The sequence continues at coordinate 181,630,270 of NC_067398.1, forward strand.
TTTCTCATTTGGACACTGTATGCTCCCTGTACAAAAAGAGGAAAAAAGAATAGAAATAAAAAGCAATTGGGTGAAAGTCAGGAGTAAGAGCTGACTAGATGCTGGTTGTGCCAACCCCAATCAGTGCTATATGACTTAGAATTTAAAATTTTCCTTGGTAAAGGAAAAAAAAAGTTTCACTTCCTTTGAAGTTTCTGTTGGCAACAATCTGTTTCAAAAATGGGTTGGGACTGGGGATGTGTAGGAGGACAAAAATTTAATATCCCTCCTTTATGTTTTTCTTT